>NC_141543.1:90667500-90805000 GCF_021556685.1 Rattus norvegicus
CTCCAATTTCAAGGGTTCTGACTCACTTTTGGCTTCCGTGGACACCAAGCATACACACGGTGCACAGATATGCATGCGGACAAAACGCCCACACACATAATCAAGCAATGCAAAGGAAACATTAATTTTATCGTTCTGTGTGTATGAGTGTATATGTTGTGTGCGTATGAGTGTTTATGATGTTTGTGTATGAGCATAGGGACATGGCTGCCACGGCGAATGTGTGGATGTCAGAGGACACCTTTTGGAGTGGTTTCTTCCTTCCATGCATGGGTTCTCGAATCAAATTCAGGCCACTTGCCTAGCAAGTGGTTTTTCCCGAAGAACCAAACAATTTTTAAATGTTTTTTTCCCCCTTAGAACATCAGCCAATTTGGCTACCCAGATAAAGATAGAACTCTGAGAAGAATTTAGGGAGATTCCTGATGATGTACTCTTTTAAGTACTTACTGTCTGGCTGACCCAATAGGCAACCCAAGACAAATATTTCCATTCTGTCCATTAGAAATACACCGTGCTGTGCCACGCGTCACACCCAGCAGTGGCTGGAACAAAGTGCTCGATCTCCTTAGATTCCAGACCTGCCTTCTGCTCCCGGCGAGAACCTAAGTAACGCCCTCCTTCAAAGGCCTGCCTTAACCAGGGTTCTTGAACGTTGAGTTTGCCTTGAGCAAGGCTGTGTTAATGGGATTCTAGTGATGCCGCCCATCCCACTGTGGGTCTACCCAGCTCAGTCTAAACCACAGCTGTTGAAACTGGCTCCTAGACGTGACACTCAGTGGTGGAGACCCGTCAAATGGTGGATGGATCAAAGTCATATCCATCACCATACTCAAAGTTTGGTCCGTGGTCATCATTCTCAGCATCACCGGGCAGCTGTGTGAGAAATGCAGAATCTCGGGCCCCACCCAGAGCTTCTAGGTCAGAATCTGCATTTTAACAAGCTGCCGGGGTTATAGGTATACACATTAGGGCTTGAGAAGCACCTGGTTCACAAGGCTTGTGACTGGGTGGTGACTCGAAACCACTGCTTCCTAAGCTGCTGGAGAGGATGGGTGGAAATCTTTGCAATATGCCTTTGTAATAAGACTCTGAATAGAATATTTCTGCCTTAATGGCTGTTGAGAATATTTGGGACAACAGCAATCTGTCATTATTGATTCCTTCTCTTCATCTCTCCTGTCCCTTGGTGTTTAGTGTGTGGCAGGGAGGATTCTAGAAATTAGGAGTGGTGTGTGGTGTGTGGTCTAACTTGGCACACATCTGAGGTGGGACATCCTCTGGGTTCAACATTTGCCAACTCTCAGGGAGGAAGTCAGCTTTCACTCGTAAAAATCGATACGATTTTAGGGGCGGTTTCAGGTTAAGAAATCATGTCTGTAGACAGAGCACCGAATGAATGCTTCAAGTTTTGGGTAGTGAGGAGGTCATAAAATTCGGTCACTCTCTGGTCCTAATTATCTGAGTAACACATACTGTGGTGGTACAGTGTCGATCAGGTCTAACTGTCACTGGAATATGTGAGTCCTGCTGCCTTTGAAAGAGCGTACCCCTAAACGGGGAGCCGCATCTCTCGTTCCAATCGTGGGATGGGGTGCCCCCAGGAATCACGAGTAGCCGGTCTTGATGTAACAGCAGGAGGTAGCTTTATTAACGAGATCCCGGGTCGTAGTGGGATCCCGGGTCGACACGTATCTCACACAGGAGACAGAGGAATCAACCCCGAGCCTCTTCAGGCAGGGGGTTATATAGGAGAACCCAGGGGGTTTCGCGTGGTTATCAGCAAGGGAAATGGGTACAAGGTCTCATCTGCAAGCAGTACGTGCGGGCTGGGGTGTTCTCAATATAGGAGAACGTCTTATCTTTATCTGTAGAGCAGGGAGTCATCCGTCCGGATGGCCCCCCCTTCCTGGAACAATCCCTCGACCTTGCTTTTAGGCTTGGCTGGGCACATCTCAGGCCAGCTCTGTCCTGTCCCCTTATCTGCTGTTCTTTTGCAGTTTTTATGAAGTTTTTATTTTAACTCTTCATTTCCAAATGGTCCGGCAAGCCCTATAGTCTCCCTCAGGTAGTCCGGACCTTGTTTATGACTAACTTTTTGAAATTTAACTCTTCACCTTCAAAGCAGAAAACTCAGATTTCCCATTCCTGGGCTTCACATCTTTGATAAAAACATTTAGCAAATGCCTATTAAACTGCAATATGTATGCTTAGAATTTTTTTCACAACTCTTTTGGAAATTGTTTCTGACTCTTGTGGTATAAAGCAGAAACACATTGGGTAGAAGTTCAGGATCTGCCATTTTATGGCTAAGTGATCACAGACCAGTCAATGTGCTCCATCCAACCCTCGGTTTCATGAATCACCAAGCGCAGATGATGATGTCATGCCTGGCTATGGCCGTGTTACATGAAGTCACAGATGAAGGGCTCCCAGGATTTTAAAAGTGCACATGTGCACCCACATTCAACTGTGTTTGGGCACATGGGTGCAGGCAGGTGTCCTTGCATGTTTGTGTATGCACATGTGTGTGGATGGTGGAGAACAGAGGTAGGTGTCCTCAGGAACTCCACCCACATCTTTTGAGGCAGAGTCTCTCACTGGCCTAGAGCTCACTGATGAGGCTTAGTCTGGGTAGACACAGAGGCCCTGGGATCCCACTGTCTCTCCTTCCTCAATGTTGTGCTTAGAAGCACGTGCCGCCGCATTTGGAATTTTTATATGGGTATTGGCCTCAGACCCTTGTGCTTGCAAGGCATGTTTTACCAAATGAGTCACCCTCCCAGCCCGTAGATAGTTATCCAAAAATATTTTTCTGGCCTGTGTATTTTTTTTTTATGTCACGTGTATGAGTGTTGTCTTGTGCGCATGTATGTTGAAACTAGCATAGACCTGGAGTCTTCATTAAATGATTCATAACCTCATTAGATGAATTCTCATTTAAAATTCAGAGGGGGGTTATTGGCGACTGCTGCGATGATTAAACAGACATAGACACAGAGCCGTGCACAGAGATTGTAGCTAAAACTCAATGGAGTTAGAGCAGCCCACTACCTTACGGCAAGGCCATGTTCTTTTCAGTTTTGCATGATCTCACTGGAAGTTCTGGAAATGTTCTAATCCTCCTTAGAAAGATGGGACAGGCAGTACTTATGAGAGAATAAGCGAGGAGGGATGAGTCACACCCAGGAATGAACTCAGGCATGTTGTCCAGTCAGAAAATCCACATGATCAGGAAACATAAACCCTCTAGGGCATATGTTAACCCCCCTCAAATCTTAAAAACATTTATTGATTAAAGATCATAAGAGTCTAGCCTCCAAAGCAGGCCATTGTGAAGAGTCATGCCTAGAATGAAGGAGTTTTTAATCCCAAGGTCTTAGCGACTGATTAAGGTTGTAACTGGGAGCCATGGATGGTCAAGATCATCTCACCCTTGAATGGTATTACCCTCCAGGTGGAGGCTGCCTGTGTTGAAATGGATCACCTTGCGATGAAACTCCATCTATGTGACACTGTGAGCATGAATATTTATAGGGAAATTGTTCATGTCTTTGGAATGAGGAAGGCAAACACAGTCGAAAGCAATTGAAACTCAAAGATAAGAATCCACTTGGACATTCCAGCATGTTCTGAGAGGAACAGGTGATCTCTGTCCTGCTCTGGCTAGAGTCTACACTGCTTGTCCCATCATGGGACAGGGCAGAGAGGGCAGCTGTGAACACACAGGGGAAGTGGCTTTATTCTCTGCAGTTTTTGAGGAGGGCAGACCTTAGCTTCTGAGGAGGGCAAACCTTAGCTTCTATGTCTTTGATGTTTCAGCTCTTGCTGTGGAACCAAGACTTCTGGAAAGTTCCACTCAATTGTTAAAATGGCGAAAGGTCCTCCTTAGTCTCAGTGGGATGAAGATGTGCTTTTTAGCCTTACATCAGATACTGTCGTTGAGCAAATAATACTTTTGTATTTAAGACACTCTGCTTTTCTTGTCTGCTTTAGTCATTTCTATATAAGAAACAACTCAAACTTTATGAGCTTGAAACTATTTCATTTGCTCTCAATTTAGTTTTGTGCTTCGCATCATAGGACTATACTGCCTGTCTCTGCTTTGTGATGTCTGGGGTTGATTTGTGATGTCAGTTGATTGGTACGAATGGTTGAGATCCTGCTGGAACAGGGGGACCCAAGTCATGTATTGAGAACTCTCTGTGGCTTTTGTCGGTTCCCTAAGAGACCTCTCCATGAGGCTAGAGTTTTCTTGCCTGAACTTTTAAACAGGGAAGGGTTTGTGTGTGTGAGTGTGTGTGTGTGTGTGTGTGTGTGTGTGTGTGTGTGTGTGTGTTATTTTTTGTTTTGTTACTCTGGAGTTTCCTATTTGCATATGTTACATTTTACTTTGCTGTGGAAACAGAAAGAGCAGTAACAGAAATGAAGGGACTGAGGGACAGCCATGTTCAGCACAGAAACTTACTACAAGAGTCTATCAACACCTCCTCCAGATACTTCATTACGTAGGTGGGAGTATGTTCGCAGGGTTTGGGAAAAACACTTTTTGAAATCAAGTGTCAATTCTCCAGTCAGGTTCTCTTTGGCGGTATTTTTCCGGAAGTTCTTTCTTTGAACTTTGTCAATAAAACCGGAACCACAAGCTTTTGCAAGTGACCTCAAGAAGGTTTTTACTTTTCTGTTATTTATGGCTAACTCTGATAGATCTTATTACAAATTCAGGATATGGAAATGTGCTAGGTACAACAAAAGGGCACCTTCCTGAAGTTGCTAAGACAGCAGCAGGATCTCCCATCTGTAGGGACTTTATAATCATCTGGAACTGTGGGAAAGATGCTGAGGCCTGAGTCCACCCATCCCGATCTTGATTTAGTTGTTACAGAACATTCCCCAAGCGTTAGGATTTTCAAATCTCCTCTGGAGAGCCCAAGGACAGCCACCCTTGGGACCCCTGAGCTAAAGAAGCTGCCTAGGGCTCTTTTATCTAGCTCTGGCTCCCATAATCAGAGTTCTTTCTCCCCTTAACTTTCGTGCGACTTCCTTCGAAATACGGTTGTTGCATTCCCGACCAGTGAATTTTTAAAAGGCGCTTTTTAAAGATGTGAAGTGGAATCTCATTATGTAGCCCAAGCGGCCTCATGTTGGTGGTCCTCCTGCCTCAGCCTTCTAAGTGCAGGCATTTCAGGCATGTGCCATCACACCCTGCTAACATTTCGTGTGAAATTTAGATGCCAGTTTTCTACATCATCGACAGGGTAAAAGTAGTATGGGAGATACATAGGAATGTGTGTTTTTTTTTTTAATTGAACAATATGAAGTGGATCCATTTACCCAACCATTTATGACACTATAGGTTAATATAAACATTCAATTTCAAAATAATCCTTCCCGAATCTCCGGATTATACACCTGTCTGTTCAGCTGGGCTGTGGCAGCAAAACAGTAATTACGTTTATTCCAAGTGTTTCTGGAATGAAAGCCGCAGAGTTTATTACCTCCTCCTTCATGTGGCTTGGGTGTGTGTCCAACCCAAATGTAAACAGAAGCTTCTCTAATTGGCCGCTTGCCTTGATACTCGAAAATTAATCGATTTGTAATGGGTATTTTGAAAGGAACTTTGGGATGATTTAAATTCAGGGTAAAGGCTAGTCTATGGGACTTGGAGACCAAACGCATGCAACTGTCTCTTTTAATTTTTCTCTACTTGCCTCTTAGTGAAAGACAGGCAATACTTTACCGACAGGTGACTATCCATCCCGTTTGCTTGGGATTGGGGGGTTTTCTGGGGAAACTGGGTACACTAGCTACTTTAAGCGATGGTGTTTAAATGAATTAGGTGTCAGGTCACTGTGTGAACATTGTTTACAGTTCTCCAAGCATGTATACATTGAGATTGTAAGGTAAACGATTGTTTTCTGAGTTTGAGTTTAACAAATTTCACTCTGACTTGGCATGTGCCTTTCTTCCAGGAGCTCTTCTCCTGTTGGTGTTGGGGATTGAACCCCTAGCCTTGGATTCAAGATGCGAGAGCACCAAGTTATACCCTCAACTTCTCCCAGGATTATTTTGAGGAATGCTTCAACTTCATCTTGAGAGGAACATGTACCGTGGTCCCGTGGTATTTGAAGAGGATTGGATCAGGGAGGATCACCAAAATCCATGGATGATCAAGTCACCATATATAATGTCATAGTATTTTTATATAACCCCTTACTCTTTAAGCCAGCTCCATATCACTTATACTATCGAACGTAAGGCAAACTGTTGTTCAAGGTATTGTGACAAAGAAAAATGTCTGTACATGCTTTTCAAACGATTTTTTCACATATGGCTAGCTGAACCTGTGAATATAGACCCTAATGTCATGAGAATAGATGGTTGAAGATTTTGCAGACATTTTTCATATTTTAGGGACGTGTCAAGAGTAGCAGAAGAGTGGGTACTAAAAATAGAGAAGAAATCACTGGAGATCTGTGCTTTGTTAGCATAAATCGATCATCTTAGTAGGACAAAATAGTAGAAGATAACTAATCACTTCTAGTGTGGCTTTTTAAAATGCCATACACATTGAAAAGAAAAGGAAAAGGAGAGTATGAAAACAATTATAAAAATGAGATGCTGTAAACGTGGCAGATAGGAAAAGAACTCAACCACATCCTCCTTTAGTTTAACAACTGCTGGAGGGACCATGAGATGTACACCTCCATCCAGCAGCACCAGCCTGGGGAGTAGCTGGTAAACACCCTCACTTTTCTGGGTATCAGGTTATTTGTTCTTAAAATGGGCATGTGCCTGTCCCATGTTTGTCTCTTAAGCCACTGATATCCCATCATTCCACGCTCCCATATTCTGACAACATGTTCACAGACACGTGGCCTCCTTGCTCTTTTTCCCCAGCCCCTCAGGACCAGACATAAATGGCTTTGTCTCCTAAAGCCTTAGACAATAGCCTGTTCTCGAGGGGACAGAGGTCATCATCCCAGTAGGTTAGCCACCAGCCATAGATCACCATAGGCCTTTGGCTCCTGGCAATTTGGATTTTAATATTCCTGTTTAATAAAATCAACCTCAATCTCCTTTCTTCATCTGAGCTCATATCTAGGCACTCAGATACTTTGCTACATATATTTGGCCACCTTAGAGAAGCTTCTCTCTATGTATCCCCCTCTTTTCTGCTAGCAGGGTCTAGACAGCCTCAAGAACCACACCTTATCCGTGGTTGCATAGCTTCAGGGTGATCCTTCTGTCACTAAAGGAGGATGTGCATGGCTACTGGGGACACATGTGGTCTTTGAAGACCCCTCTGGATCTTTCATGGAAGTGCTCCACAAACATCTTGGTAGGCCCTGTCTTGCTTGATGACACAGGTAAAGACAAGATGCCACCTGTATGGAGGTTTATTGGCTCCAAACAAAACGTATATCAATGGGCCTGGGACACTGTACCAGGAGAGCAAGAGAGTAGAGCTTTAATTTATAAACTTCTTCTTTCACTTGAAAATTCCAACAATATATTAAGAGCATCATGGGAAGTCCTGTGTGACCATTATAGGGAAAAGTTTCTGAATCCGAAAACTCCAAGGATTTCTGTCGAGACTCACCCATTAGAGCTGAGGCAAGGGCTTCCCATAGGGGATGGGATGTGGGTTTTACAACAGGCAGAGACTTCGTGGCCTCACAAATGCTTTTGGATCTCATTCACTTGAGAGAGAACTATTCTTCCATTGACGCTCTCTTGAGTGATGGCCTTGATCATTGAAGCTGGGGATCCTGAGGGAAAAGAATCACAGAGGTCACTGCCGGGCTTCCCCTACCATCTACGGCAAGCACATGTTCAATGCCCCCACTCCCAGCCCTGCAGGTTTTCTGTGCCTTGTACAATTCTCACCAAGCTATATGGCTGGCTCTGCCACAGGGAGGAAGGGTCTGACCTTGAAGGAAATCCTTGCTTCCTCCAGAAAGCAGAGGTCTCTGACCAGTGCTACTCCTTGGAGATCTGGAGCCCGGTACAGTAGCTGATCTCTGGCCACCAGCTCGTGAGGAGCGCTTCCTACTCACAAGGACTCTGTGGCTCTTTACTACAGACTGTGCGTTGACAGAGCACTACATGCCATCCAGGGCATCTTGCTTTAAGTTCTAGAAACATGGCATGGATGGGTGAGAAGCCAGGGATGTTTACTGTTCTCGAAAACATCATCCCTGATTTGAAGGAGTGCTGTGCCGACATCAATAAACTGGTTCTGGGCCACAGGGAAGAGTAGAAACTATTAATACATGTACAAGGGGAAACTTAATAAAGATCAAGCCTCTTGTCAGCACACAGCAGACTGTAATCAAGTACTGGGTTTCCTACCCCTGGATGTAGCTAAGATGAGGTTTTGTGGCAATCTTTCAGAAACAAGGCAGTTATAGCAGGCGCTTTGAAATGGTTAGCCAAATCTCTAATCTCTAATGCCTTAGAATAATTTTATTAAAAAAATCTAATGAGAAAGGAATGCATGGTCCACGCTGATCCGTGCTAAACTTTTCTGTCATACGTTCATGATAATCTGAGAAGATATGGTTCCCGGGTCACAGATGTGAGAATGTTAAACCTGTTGGTTGTTTCCATCCCTCTCCTGTCCCTTTTCTTTGTCTTCAGAATGCTTGGCTCTATCTATAGCCTACTGTTAGACAGCCTGTCTGTTCTAGAGACGGATGCATTGTATCACAGTCTCAACTTCACTGGGCCTCGGAATGTATCCTTCATGACTCCCTACTGAAATCTCTTGGATACCCCTACTGCTCAACACAGCCAGGTTTGGGAACGGATGTGATGTACTTTCTTAGGGATCCAGTTAACAGACTTCATTATTTCAGAGAGAGAAAGAGAGAGAGATCTTAACAATCACCACTTCAATCTATGTCCTTCTTGCAAAGAGTTTGCATACACAAGCTGAGTCTTCCTTACTCAAAATTCCAAAGTTCCAAATGCTCCAGCTTCTAAAGCGTTTGGAGCAGTGTCACGATGCTACGGGGGGGACATGGCAAGACCTTATATCATTCAAAAATATTATATATATATGTTATGTATATAAATATTATATATAAAATATATAATATTTGATTAAATTTCATGTTTGGTGTTGGGTTCCAACCTCAAAATGCATCATCATGTACATGAAAATAATGTAAGAAAAAAAAACCCACTCCAAATCCCTAATTCATTTATTCCTAAGCTCTTTAAATAAGAAATATTTACTGTTCCCCTGCTAAAATAACCAGGGCCCACTTTGCTCTGTGGTGTCTAATTTGTTAACTTAATAGAAAATTTCTGGCTGTCTAGGAGGAAAATAAAAATTGAGCTGTGGACATTTGGGAGCCGAGTGTGAATTATGACCAATACGGACTGGGTAGACAGGCTGATCAGCTGAAACAACACCAAGAGACCGACAACGAAACGGATTCTTCTTTACCTTTCAGTCTTGACTCAGGTTCATCCCTCGTCCTATGAAGGCAAAAAAAAAAAAAAGTTACTTTAGCAACAATCAGCCCCTGCTTTTGCCCTTCCTTGCCTTGTTTGCTACTTTTCAGCTCTTTACCGAGGATAATTGAACCTGACAGATTCAAGATCATGAAGTTGTGGGGACAACTGGATCCCAAAGAAGAGAGGGCCACCTTCCAGAAGGCCCGGCATCAGGAGAATTCTCCCAAGTCTTCCTGTTCCTCCCTCCAGCTCCCTGCAGTCACCAATATCCTTTCCCAAGTTGGTGTTAGCAACTCAGTTCTGGAGTTTCTGAGCTCCTTGGACTGGGCATAGTTTGTTCCAACTACATTTTATTTGAAGAAAACTTTCTGACCCCCCTCCCCCCATTTTCTATTCTCTTTGGACCAGAGGACACACATAGACTTGGTAATGGCTAGTTGTGATTTCAGGCATGGTCAGAAATAATCAGTTTGAAAATCTTGATTCTGTTAGCGAATCTTCCAATGCCACTGATCTAAAACCTTTCCCCTGCCTTTCGTTTTTATTTTTGAACTCAACTTGAGTGCACTCTACTGGAGAAACACAGCAGTCAAAACTGAACTCCCTCCATCTTTCCTTTGAACCATTACTTTATTTAACGGTTCGGAGAGTAAACCTTTCCATCCAGGGAGAACCTTTCAGCCTTCCAGCTCAGCATGAAGGAAAGGCCGGATACAGGAATCTTCCAGAGAAAACTAGTCTCTCTCTCTCTCTCTCTCTCTCTCTCTCTCTCTCTCTCTCTCTCTCTCTCTCTCTCTCTCTCTCTCTCCCTCCCTCCCTCCCTCCCTCCCTCTCTCTCTCTCTCTCTCTCTCTTTCTCTCCACTGTGGCTGAGACCCTGGGGACACATCCATGCACAGGAGCGCCATGTCCCGCATGTTCCAGCCGCTCCTTGCCTCACCCTTCAGTGTCTCCCTCCAGGAGCCGGCGGTAGGTGGCGATTTCCTTCTCCAGGTGGGTTTTTATGCCCAGCAGCACCTTGTGTTCGTTGTTCTGACGCTCCAGGTCTTGGCGGAGCTGTATCAGCTCCTCCTCGTAGTGGGAGATTATCTGCTGCATGTCCTGGAGACGGCAGGAGTATCGAGCCTGGGTCTCTGTCAGCATGTTTTCCAAAGCGGATTTCTGAAAGAAGGAATGATAGCCCATAGAACACCGGGAGCTTCTGCAACACGGGCATGCGCAGTGTTAACTTACTCTGACCTCTCTGCGAGGTATTGTGGGTGACACTGGGGAGAGACAGGCTGACTTACAGGGGTCTGTGCTGGAGTTCTGATGCCTGGAGCCATCGTGCTTGGGAACTCTTGGCAATGCCACCGTACCCCCTATCCTCGATGGTTTACTGGGGATCAGACAGGAGCTGCCTGACTTTGAACCATTCCTAACGTTTCCATTTAATCTCTGGTTAGATGGAAAATTCCAGGAGGGAGAGGGACTGCATCCTCAGAGAATGGAGTGATGTCATGTGCAACAGAGAATGTGTGGTTTTACATAATCACCCTTGAATTCAAGATGAGCAATGAGGATAAATATATCTACAAACATTATTACACCATCACACCGGACATTCCTATATGCTTAAAAATAAAGTAGATGTTGATCTTAAACTCAAATGACAACTGAGCACCCAGTCACTTGGTAAATCTAGTCCAGGCTAAATAATAGTCTCTGACATACAATAGTGACAGGCTGCTGTTTTTGAGGAAAATTCTGAAACTTTAAAATAAAGCATCTCAGGTAGATCAAGTCCTAACTTTGTACGGACTCACCCTCTGCTTTTCTGTAGAACTTTAATTTTAAGGAGGAAAATCATAATCATATTAGCTACCCACCCTTGAGTATCTGCTTGGTTTTCACTGGTCTCTCATTAACGCTGTCTGGCTATCAGACCATATTCCCCTACTGCAGGCACCCTGTCATGTCCCCAGAGACACGTTTCCTTCCTTCCCTTTTGCCCTTGAGTCTCATCTTCACAGTTGCCCTCTCAGGCCTTACTTAGTCTCACTGAGGAATGAAAGCCATCTGGAGAGACACCAACAGTCACTCACCCTTGTTGCCAATCACAGATTTATCCATGTCCAAGTACCCAACACCTGAGCTGTCTGTTGCCATCACCTCCACCACCCCTGCCTTCATTATCGTCCTTTCTAGGTGATCCTAACTTGATTTTCCGCCTTAAATCTACATTCACTCTCAGCCACTATCCAGCTTCCCTGCACAGATAGTAGACTTTCTCAAGGAGCTGGCTACACTGGTTGTTCCAATCCCCCCAAACTCCCAAGGTAGCCTACAGAACCCCAAACTGTCTGGATCCATTGTGACCTGACCCATTGCCCCACTTCTCTTCCCTTCCTGCCCTTCTCTCTTCTCCCCTTCTCTCCTTTCTTTATCTTTGTTCCCAGATACTTCAAGAACGTACTTTTGCCTTTTGGCTTTTACATTTGCTGTTCCCCCCACCTGCAGCAGCCCGCTCCTCTCCAACCTGTAGCCACATAAAGCACCTCCTCATCTCTCTCAGACCTTTCCTCAGCTGCCTGGTGCTCACGATGTTTAAGGTGGCAACTCTTCATTCTGCCAGGTCTTCCTTTCTCCGGTGCAGTCTTTCCCGCCCGACATACATATCTTTCGATGATTTGCAGAATTATGGTTTACATCCTCTATGTTCATCACTAAATTCTCTGTGCTGTACATAGTGCCAGAGGAGGGACACAGGTGTCAGAGCCATATCGACTCCAGGACTATTGTGAAATAGAGTGGTTGAAATACATTGGACTCTGCAGAACATCACACCATGATCATGATGGCCATCTTGAAAATGCATATTCTTCTGGGAGACAGGGTCCTCACTATACAGCCTGGGATACTGTTGAGTTATCTTTCTTCTGAAGCCTCCCAAGTGCTGGGGTTACAGACATGCGTCCCCACCCCTGGCTGACAGTGAACTATGATCTCACCATCATTAAATTCACAAAATAAGGTTATTTACCATATGTTCTTTTGCAAAACAAATGAGCTAATTCTGCTTATTCAAAACGCAGGGTAAAGCATCTCTCAGGAGCTACGCTGAGGATCAGAGGGCTCAGTAGGTATGAAGGGGATCAAATGAAAGGTTGCACGGTCTGAGTTTTGGAAACAGCACTTATCCAGAACGTCTTACCAAACTGCAATGAAAATAGAAATGGCTTACACTCCAGAACATATTTGGGGTAGTGGGTGACACATCACATACATAACGAACAGAGAAGTGCACTGGAGTCAGCCAGGGCTAAATTAGTCACCCACCATGCTTGAATTTCTTTTTATTGGAGTTTGGGAACATACTGGGTATAAGTGGGGTGAGGACTGATAGACAATTTATGTGGGGACGGGGTGGGGGTGCTGTCTAGCATCTCTCACCTCTGAAATCACATGCCCTCACCACCAGCAACTCCCAAGTTGTGTGACCTTCACTAAATTTGTTAACTGCCTGGAGCTTTGGTTTTCTTTCCGTTACAATGAGAAGGTTAAGGCCTACCAGGAAAGGTCAATTTGATGACCAATAGCATTGGCTATAAAGAGCTTCTCAGCCAAAGTCTAGCTACGTCTTTACTATAGCAATGTCTTCTCATTCTCAACATGAAAAATTTGAATGGAAATTAGGCAATGATAGAAGTCCAAAGGGGACCAGGGAACTGGGGCCAGGAGACAAGGTCAAGGAAGGCCCTATGGAGGAGACTGTAGAGGGTCCAGGATTCTCCTAGCTCAACTTACCCTGTTGTGCTGGGCCTGCAGGTCAATCTCTAGGGCCTGGAATGTTCGCCTCAGCTCATGGATATCACTTTGGCTGCCCTGTACAGGCACTGGACTGGCCACCCCTTGAGCCATGGAGGCTGACTGTGGAGCAATCACAAGTAGGGAGTCAGTGTTGTGACATGTGGCAATAGAGGAATCCGATGTCCGGTCACTTGTCTTTTACCTGCTCTCTAAACCAGGTGTCCAACTCTTGATGTTTCTTCTTTATTATTAACTCGTATTCCTGCCTCATATCTTCCAAGACCTTAATCAGATCTTCCCCTGGAGTCGTGTCCACCTTCACGTTGACCTTGAAGTCGCTTGGCCAGTGATTCTCCTCCATTTCCTGTTTAGTGACAGAGAAAGAAAATGAACTGGCCCGTGACAATCAGAAGGCTGGATTGTTGTTTCAATTGGCACTGGTAAATGGTTGGTTCTATTTATGTGGTTGCTGTTCTCACTGGTGTGACAATTTCATAGTTATTACAAATCGACTAGACAGCATGTGCGTTGTCTCCAAAACTATAAAATACAGACCAACATAACACATGTACCATGGTTTGGGTATAAAGTGTCTCCCCCAAAGGGCCATGAGCTGTGGGCTTGGCTCTCAGTGAATAGCATTTTCTTGGTTGGTTCAAACAGCTTTAGGAGATTTGGGACATTGCTAGTGAGCCCCTGTGCTTCTGTTCTTGGAGAGATCTTATCCCTGGCCCCTTCCTGTCTGTCTATCCTTTGTAACCATGAAGTGAAGAAGCTCTTTTCCCCAATTCTCTCAATGCTGTGACACACACTGCCTGGGTGTATGGGTCAAGTAGCCATGAATGGAGCCCCTGAAACTCTCAGCCAAAATGAATTTCCTTTCCCAACAGATGTTTCTGCCACAGTGATAGCAAGGAGACACAGCACACTCAGGGAACGTGTAGTAGGACCTTGTGGGAGAGGGGCTTTTCACTTCACAAAGGACAGAGAGAAGCAAGGCAGGAGATGGACCGAGGAGAAAGAGGGAGGAAGAGACAGGGGAGATGGAGAAGGAGAGAGGGAGAGGGAAAAGGGGACAAGGGAAAGGGAGAGGGAAGGGGCAGATGAGGGAGGGAAAAGAGAAGGGAGGGAGAGAGGGAGGGACGGAGGGAGAGAGACAGAAGGAGAGAGAGAGAGAGAGAGAGAGAGAGAGAGAGAGAGAGAGAGAGAGAGAGGAGAGACTTTCACTAAACATAGATCTCTCCAGTCTGGCAATACCAGCTGCCCAGGGAGTCCCAGGTCTCCGGGACTTCTAAAACAGTTCTGTTTTATGGGAACTGAGCATTCAAAACCAGATCCAGTGGAGGACCTTTCATGTTCAAACAGTAACAGCACACAGTCAGACAGTTTCTTTGACCCAATTCCTTGGTTGAGAGTGTTCCAGAAAGCAGTTCCATGTCCAGAGCAAATAGATTCCTTTCTAGCAGGTGTTCACTGGCAATGCGTCCATGCAGTTAAGCAGTGAGCATTTCCAGTTTTAGGCCAAGGCTTTAGGGAAGCAGTTAGTTCTGCAACCAGAAAACCAAGCACTAGAGAAGCTTTACAGGGAAAGCAAGCGATCATAGTAAAGGTGTTACTAAGAACCACTGTCGTCTACACAGCTATTCAGAAATCAGGCTCTTTGATGTTCAGAAGCAACCAGGTTTGTCTGAAGTGTTTTTCTGTCCCTTTGCCAGTCTCAGGGCCTTAGAATGAACAGAAGTTCTTCTGTAAGTCAGTTAAATACATCTGTGGATTAGGATTCTTGAGTTTTGGGTTTTAGCATCTTCTTTATCCCATTGCCCTTGTTTCTAAACATAGGGCCAAAGACGGATGTGTTCAATGTCACACCTTTCTTCTCCCTCCTCCTCTTTCTCCCTCCCTCCAACCCTGCCCCCTCTCTGTATGTCTTCATATATGTGTATAAATATATGTACCTCTGTATACATGCATGTGGAGGTCAGGGGTTGAATTGGGCATCCCCACCATCCCCGTTCTGCTTCCTCTAGTGCTGGGCTGCATGCCACCACACTAGGGGTTTTATGAATGTGCTGGGGTTTTGAATTAATGTCCTTAGCTTCTGCAGCAAACATTTTATTGACTAAGACTTCTTCCCAATCCCACTTAGTATGATCTTTTTGCATCTATATGCATGCAATGCGCATGCATGTGCGTATGTATCTTTGTATGCTTGCATGCACATGGGTGTTCATGGGTATGGTAGCTCAACACTGATGTTAGATGTTTTCCTTATTGCTCTCTACTTTTTTTATTTTATTGAGGCTGGGTCCCTTGATGAACCTGGAGCTCACTGACTTGGCTACTCTTGGCCTGCCAGTTTGCCCTGTGGATCTGGTCTCTGCCCCCCAAGTGCTGGAATAACTACAGTTGCTTAGAGGGCTCTGGGGATCTGCACTACCCTCATGCTTATATAGTGAGCACTATAACCACTGAGCAATCTTCCCAGTCCTGATTATATATTATACTATCAAGTCTAGGTGACCAGCGTGTGATAACAGATCATCAGTTACTATTATTTTGCCAATCACTGCTAATTATGATTGTACTTGGTGGTTTTGTTTAACATCTAAGAAGAGAACCTTTAACTTGGAAAAAGTGGAAGTTTCTGTGATTCCTTATGGGGAACCTGGCACTCAGGCAGTGGTCCCTTCTGCTACTAAGGGGTCACACTGGACTGAGAAGTTAGGAGCAGAGAAGGTTCCCAGGAGCCCAGGATAGTCCTACCTGCTCATGTCGCTTCTTCATGAGAATGAGCTCTTTCCTCATTCCCTCCACCTCCTGTTCCAGGTCTGTCGTGACGATGGTCAGATCATCCAAGGTCTTTCTGAGGCCCTCAACTTCAATCTCCAAGTCTTTCTTTAACGAGTGTTCATTTTCAAACCTTTGGAGAGAGGGGAAGAGCAACCTGTTGTTGGAAGACCGTGGGGTTTGCCAGGGTCCACTTGGGTTTAGAGTGGATGCTCTTACCTTCTGGGTATAAGTGAGAGACTGACTGATACATACGGGACATCTTTAGCACATCGATACATTGGACATATATGGATGTGTATGTATATATAGATATACACGGATATAGCACATTGTTCCATGTTATGCTGGTCTGTGGCGGTGATTCAGTGCCAACTTTTTTTTTCTTTGTTTTCGGAGCTGGGGACCGAACCCAGGGCCTTGTGGTTGCTAGGCAAGCGCTCTACCACTGAGCCAAATCCCCAACCCCCAGTGCCAACTTTTAAAATGAGTACAGAATAGAAGACACGCAGCCCGATATCCATCACCTAGATTTACTACCCACAAATACCTTGCATGTGTGTTTCATCTACATACATTGATGAAAAAATGTCTTTTTTCCTTTGTGGTCGTTGGTTATTTATTTACTTATTTTTGAGATAAGATCTTGCTATGCACCCCAGGCTGCCCTTAAACTCACGATCCTATTGCTTCTGCCTCCCAAAAGCTGAGGTTTCAAGTATACACCAGGGCACACTGTCCATTGTTGAAGACGTTCCAAGCATTTCCTAGACATTGTGACATTTCAACCCTAAGTACCACAGAGTACATTTTTTTTTAAGGAAAAAAATATTTCTTTCTAAGTAAGTATTACGAAATTAGCATACCTAAAACGGAAAGTTCTTATTCTCACCCAGTTCTTGGTTCATATTCAAATCTTCACATGCTATCATGTGCATGTGTACCTGGGTTATTTAAATTGCATGAGACTTTTGTCCTGCCCTTTAATTGTAATCCAGCAAGGTTGTGGCGGCAGGTAATGGGTAGGCTGAACTCTGTGGAACAGGCTTTCCCTCCGCGGAACTCAGTGAGGAAGGGACTTACTTGAGGTTGAAGTCATCCACTGCCATCCTCGCGTTGTCAATGAGCACGACAATGTGGGCGTTGGCCATCTTTCCGTCCACTATCTGTAAAATATGTTCAGAGAATTATTCCAGTTCGACAGATCCAGCCATGACAACTGCATGCCTGCACCCAGGTTTCTTCCACTAGTGACTTTCAGCACAAAAACTGTTTTCTTCTTAGAAAAAGATTTAGTGTGTGTGTGTGTGTGTGTGTGTGTGTGTGTGTATGCGCGCGCGCGCACGCGCGCATGACTTTAGTGCAACATATATGTACAGGAGCCATTAGAAACCAGATGGTCACCTGAAGTGGGTGCCAGGAATCAAACCCAGGTCCTCCAAGAAAGCAGTAAGCTGTCTTAACTGCTGAACCAGCTCTCCAGTCCCCAGACAACTTCCTTTTGCTGTAGCAGAATAATGAGACTCAAAACATGGTAAGATCATGTCTGCAGTCGGTTTCACTGTCTTTTTAAAATATAACTTTCTCCCCCCTCTTTTCTTCATCGTTATTGATATTACTATTATTATTTAAGCCACCAAGTCCAATTAGTATCGTCTGCACATGCAAAGGTGTGAGGCCATGCACTGGGGAGCAGCCAACTCCGTGTTGTCATTCCTCCTCCATAAGAAAAATAACTCTCGGGGGCTGGGGATTTAGCTCAGTGGTAGAGCTCTTGCCTAGCAAGCACAAGGCCCTGGGTTCAGTCCCAGCTCCGAAAAAAAAAAGAAAAGAAAAAAAAAGAAAAATAACTCTCCCTCTTCCAGTGGCCACCAATTGCCAGTAGCCCCTCAGCTAGGGGTAGCGCCTACCCCATCTGTACTGGAAGTTTTATCTGGCTTGATTTCGTGCAGGTCCTGGGAAGGCATCTTAGCTGCTGGCTGTGCGTTCCTGTGTACAGTAGCCACATCACATCCTGAACACGGCGGCGGCATCTCACAGCACTCCTCCCAGCTCCCTGGCTCTTACACTTTTTTCTGCCTTCTCTTCCTCAGCGCCTTGGAGAGCAGGGCAGGTCGGTATAGATGAGCCATGTATAGCTGGGTAGGCAGAGTCGCTTATCCTTAGCGATTTGAACAGTTACGAGTCTCTGCTAACTAGTACCCACCGCAATAAGAACCTTCTCTCACCAAGGCTGAGAACAGCACAGGTTTATGTAGAGCCTCGACAGGCTGGGATTGACCAGAAGAGTGAAGCAGGGTAAGAGAGGACGGTGCCTCTTGGTGATGCCTTCTAACTGTCTGGTAATGAGAACGGGGCTTAAGGAATGAGACTTTTTCTTTTTCAAAGATGGTGGGGTGTGTGTGTGTGTGTGTGTGTGTGTGTGTGTGTGTGTGTGTGTGTGTGTGTGTGTGATGTGTAGGTATGTATTGCACATGTGTGCAAGCATATAGCCATGCACATACTTCAGAAGGACGGAGGAGGACCTCAAGTGTCCCGCTCCAGCACTTGCCTTCTTATTCCCTTGAGACAGGTTCTCTTCCTGAAGTTGGAGTTAGGATGGTGGCCAGCGGCTGGCTCCTAGCAACCCTCCTGTCTCCCACTTCTCCCCACTGGTGCTGGGTTACAGGGATGTATGCTTATTCCTGGCTTTTGACACGAATACAGAGGATTCTAGGATTCTAACTCAGGCCCTCAGCCTTGTACAGCAGTTGCTCTGGCCCACTGAGCCATCTCCCCAGAGTCTGAGTCTTTTCTTACTGTAACCACGAGGCAAGATATCCTCAAATGCAGTCATTATCTCAGGTGCATGCAATTCTTGCTAGCAGTGCATTCAGATTTCCAGTGTGAGAGCTAATGTGAAGTAAACTTCATATAGTCTTCATATAAAGAAATTATTAATTATTATTATTATTATTAATTATTATTGTTACTACTACTACTACTACTACTACTACTACTACTACTACTACCACCACCACCATTACTATTTTGCCCAGAGAGACTAGAACCACATATGTAGCCTTCAGGAAGATGTATTTGTAATATATTTGTGACAAGATTCCCTTGATCTCAGCTATGAAAACACAAACTCAGTGAATTCTTGACCACCAAATGCTTCTGCTTAAGATGTTTCCATAGTATTAAGGCTGTCAGCCGAAGACTCACTAGATATTTACTTAAGTTTTATTTACATTAGAATGACTCGTTTGAGGTGTTTGAACAATTGTGCATGCAGGACCTTAGGATTAGAGAAAGGACTCACATTTGATGTATACGACGATCTCTGGGGGGAAATGGTGTCAATTTCTCACTGTCTAAAGGTAGAGTAGTGGTTTTGTGCCGAGTATTGGTACAGAGTACAGCTGTTGTGTTTCTTTGGCCTGGCTTCCTTCCCGATCAGGCCACATGACTGGACAGTCACTCTGCCCTTGTGCTTCGGTCCCAGTGTTTTTACAATAAGGTTTTTGTATTAGAAGCAGGTGACCTCAGAGATGCCTGCTTTTAAGGTTTTGCAATGCAGCTGGAGAGGCAGAACCTGTGGTATTTGTATAGCTAATTCCTTTATTTGGAGAGGGTTTTTCTTAGGGGAAAGCTCTTCCTTAAAACAAAGGTGCCTTTTCAAACTCTAGTCCTATTTAAAGCTCCACCGATGATTTGGAATTTGGTCCCTTGAATGAACAATACGGCTTTCACAAGTGGGGGGACGATGAATCTAAATCTCAAAGAGCCAGTCTGGGGTCACCCGCTAGCTGGGTGAGGACATCAGAGACTCAGTTCCTTTACCCACAACAATAATAATGGTTACTGACCACTGGCACCGACAATTTATCAGAGTCAGAAGATAGTAAATGTGATAATATTGCATGCATACCTGGCCTGCAACAGGCACTGTGAAAGGTTCATTGAACTTTGCCCTGGAAGTGGAAACTGCAGGTATTTCCTTGCTTCTTGTCCACAGTGCTGCTTTATGGCGTTTTCTTTTTCTTTTGTACAAACCAGCCTTCTCCCTTCTAGGTTTCTTATTCTCATGATTATTTGATCACACAAAAGTAGCTCCGCCCCTATAGCTCCACCCCCCAAAGCAAGTAGCTCCGCCCCCATAGCTCCACCCCCAAAGCGCGGGGCTCTGTGGTAAGCCCTTCTTTCTTGTGCACTGAGTGACTGTATTCATCCATGCTGACCGAGAGCCCCCATCCTGAGCAGCCTTGCAGTGCGAACGCCAGAAACGGAGAGGTAAAAGTACCCCGTGACCTTAATTTGACTCCTCCAAGTTGAAGAGGTCACTTATCCACTGAGAAGCCCACACCAGGTGTGTAACCCCACCCTCTCTCTCAGCCCTCGTTCTTACGGAGAGTGAGACCTTGGGGTGTTTTTGGCATCTAGCAGATGTTGGGCTGGAGATGAAGGTCAGTTTGCAGAGTGCTTACCTAGCATGGGTTCAATACCCAGCACTGCATAAGTGGAACATGGTGGCACATTCTAGCAATACCAGTGCAGGAGAGGTGAAGACAAGTTCAAGGCTATCCTTGGGTACATAAGTGAGCTCAAGGCCTGTCTTGGCGATCTATATAAGACGAACTCTCTCTTTCCTATCTAGATATGTATGTGTATATATGCATTTACATATTTATGTTTTCGTGCCCCAGCGTTGTGTGTGTGTGCAACATGTGTACACAGAAAGCTGCAAAGGACAGAAAGGCCATTGGACCGCCAGGAACTGGAGCCTCAGGTGGTTGTAAGCCAACTTTTAGGGTCTGGGAATTGAACTTAGGTTCTCCCCAAGAGCAGTAGCCCTGAAACATCTCTCCAGACGCCACATCTCACGTTTAAAACTTCTTCTCACTCTTTGGCTTTCCTTAATAGGGTATTGTGATGCAGTCAGTATTTCTAAGACATCCTTACTAGTCATAAAAGGATGCGGATGGATTGAGAAATAAGATATGAGGCATATATTTTAAACCATATGTTGTAACAACCATCGAGGTTCTCCCCAAAGCCCTGAGTTCATTCTTTGAAAATCTAGCTGGTGCATTAGCAGAGTATCATCGCCCCAAGGTATGCATGCAGTCTCCTACTCAGGAGAGGCAAATAGACAATTTGACCATGCTCCCGATTACCAGGGAGTTTTAAAAATGATATTCCTACTGCTATGTCCAATTTCTGTGTTTCAAAAGGTTTAGATCCCTTTTTGAACTACGTTTCTCATAGACTTTTTGAGTAACATTGAACATTGCACAGTGAGGGTAAAATGTCTATTTACTCAGAGAACTTCATCAGGACCAGGGAGAGGCCAGCCCCAGGTTTCTGAGGAATTCCTTAGGACCTGGCAGAAGCCAGGAATGACAGACAACCTACACCTCCAGGACTGACACTCTTCCAAACCAGAGATGGTGAAACATCCAAAGCACAGTCGAGAAGAACATGAACCTTGACCTAGTTGGCCTGAGAATCCAGAGGTCTGGTCCGGTAGAGAGTGGGCTGGCTGTTCTTACTCACAATTGAACCCACTCCTCCCCCTCCCCCGCCCCCAATTCCATTCTAAAGAATTTAGAAAAACAAGTAGAAAAAGTATCCAGTTTCAGCCCCCCTGGTCTGGAAGTTGGGGATACAAATATTTGCTCCTCAGATCCGTGAGAATTGAACTTTCTGAGCTGTGTGTGGCACAGGCTGTTCTGTCCACCCGCTGCACGATCCTTGGGGCTAACCCGAGCATTTCATCTTCCTATGAGTCTGGCGAGTTGGCGCCACGCTGGGGTGGGAGTCGGATCATTTGAAACAGACCTGAGTGGAAGCCCCACCTCTACCCTTTGCTGCCGGCTTGGGAGTTTATTTCACAGTTTTGAACTTCAATTTCCTAGCGGAGTTCCTAGAATGACTTCGGATAACATAGATCAGTCCCACCGTGGCAGAAAGCCCTTCGCACGGACTCAACACCCACCACACCGCTCGGCATACAGGAGGTGCTCAATAATAGTCGCTCTCCTTTCCTTCCCCTCTCTACTTGTCGTTGGAGCAGGCGTTAAGCTGGTATTTCTTTAGGGAGTCGCGCTCCCGGCCTCTCCGTCTGCAGACACCATCTTTCCCCTCCATTCTAAAACCAAAGCAACTTCATGAAACGAAAAACAGCGTGAGGATGTTGAGTCACCTTGTTTTCTTCACAGAGACGGCCGCGCACTCTGTAGTTAAGGCAATTACGCGCTTGGTTATTAGGCCGATTATTCGATAATTAGGGGTCATTACAAGGACAGATTTATATTATCTTGATTGGTCCTTCCTACAGTCAAGCAAATATGGCCGAGCATTGTGAAATAATATGGTATTAATATTGGAAGCCTGTGATGGTCTTTGCGGGGGTGTGGGGGTGTTTAAATCAAGCTTCCACAGGGGTTTTTCTGGAACCCTTCATACAAAGGGAAGTTTTATAGCTTTAAGAACATAACTGTGAGATGATTGTCCTCATTGTCCTCCCTGGATACTCCCTTCTTCTGGGGTGTATCCAGGCACCCCAGAAGGTAAGAGCTGAACCGTTTTGGTGTTTGGTTGAGAAACATCAAGCGTATCTCCATAGTCTAGCCCAACTCTCTAATTGTTAAACTCCCAGTGTTATCAGCGCCCACCCCCCCCCCCCCCCCCAGCAATACGCCTTTCTCAGAAGTGTGAGCAACTTTATCTCCTCGAAGGTTCTAGAAAAATAGCCAGGGATGTCATAACAATATATCTGCTGGTGAAGTGTGACAGCGTTCTCCCCATGATCTACCCGGTAGCACAACTCAGCCTTCTGTTGCTAGAGAGTCACACGGTCGCCAGGACTCTGAGGTGGAGCAGGACTGATCTGATTTGAAAGTCAATTCTCTCCTGGGCCTTGTGTACCCAGGGTGCACCCAGCCTAGCAGCCTTATCATTTCGACGTTGTTGGATCTCGAGTGATACTGCACAGTGACCTGCTGCCTGGCACTCCTAAGGCTTACAGTGTTGTTTTTGTCCACATTTTAAAGTGTGTAGAAAACCAGGCCATTTTGCTGTTCAAAAGATGGTCTACAATAAACTCTGAAATGGTCTGGTTTCCACATCATTTGTAGAGAGGAAATTATTTTTATAAACAGGTTTCCCCGAGTCCATACTTAAGGTATGGCAGTAAGATTTAGGTGAGCCGTACTTAAGATTGAATTCTTTTGCTTTTTGCTCTGGGAACTGTCCTATGCACTGTCTGGCTCCCCCACCCCTATCCTCCTTGGTTATGACAATACCATGGCAAGCTGCAGGGTCTCTCGCTGTCTTACCTGCTCCTGGAGGTGGCTGATGTTTTCTTCATATTGGGAATAATCCTTTTTGGTGCTGGGTTCTCTCTCCTGATGCCACTGAAGGATACGACTTTCCAGCTTCGAGTTGGCCTCCTCCAGGGCCCTCACCTTCTCCAGGTAGCTGGCCAGGCGATCATTGAGGTTCTGCATGGTGGCCTTACCATTTCCTCCTAGCAGGGGACTGCTTCTTCCAGAGCCCCACGACCCTCCGGGAGGCAGGCAGCCTGGTGTGGTGAAGGAAAGGGAGATGCGGACACCCCCTGCACCTCCATGGACACTCGGGGTCCTGTGGCAGCTCCCACGCTGCCCCCAGGTGCTTCCGAGGCTGTGGACGGAGGCCGAGTAGGTCTGGTTAAAGCTGTGACTGGAGTTCATGGTCCCATCTGTGTATGGAGCAGGGCTGCCTCAGCTCTCTGACACAGGACTGAGCTGCCTCAGACTGCATTGGATGGTTTTATGCCCTTTGCTGTGGGAGTTTCCTTCTCTGACAGCTGTACCGACAAGATCCTATCATTGTGCAATGTGTGTTTCCTCTTGGTCAATCCCGAGGTGCCCCTGGGCCAACACACTCTGCTGTTGTTGTTTAGAGCCACTTGAACATGCCTGTTACCGCCTCTCTCCCAGTGGTAACCCGGGGGCGTGGCCCAAGACATCAGGTGGGTAGTGTGTCATCTCAGATGTCTTTCTAATCTTGTGGTGGAAAATTTCCAATGTATATTCACTCAAAAAGGTCAGATGAAAGTCCACAGAAACTGGTGTGGTATAGATTTTCTTTTACAAAAACCAACCATTAATCACACACACACACACATACACACACACACACACACACACACACACACACACACACACACACACACACAGAGAGAGAGAGAGAGAGAGAGAGAGAGAGAGAGAGAGAGAGAGAGAGAGAACTCCAGATAACCCTCTTACAGCCGGAGTAAGAAAGACTTCCAAGGCTAGAACCAGAACAAACCAGAATCTCAGGTCCTGGAAGAAATCTGCTCCTGTACGGAAGGAAACAGAGAGGACACTGAGTATCTGATTCCTTTGTGGCTGTTGCTGTTTGATGGAAAGTAATTTCAAAGGAATCACTCTTCAGAACAAACCCTCAATTACGGTCGTAATTAATTAATGAATGACCGGCTTTCCGCTTCCAGGATGCCTTTCATCCCAGCACACCTTAAAACCAAACAAGCCAGCCTGTGCCTGGGATGTCCCTGGGCTCCAGAGAGGAAAAGACGGCGTTGCTAACTTTACTGTTTGACCAGCAGCCCCTGGGCAGTCTCTGATTTTGGTTGAGTCCCTGGACCATTGGCTCGTGTGTGACCTACAGCAGGGGCTATGGGAACAGGAAGCCTGTCATGGTGATCTGACACGCTTGATGCATCGTAACTGTCTGCCACGGTAAAGGTTGAGAATGAATAATGATGTATGTAGTTTGGAACAAGGGGTCTGCGCTGGGTACTGGTGACTCCACTTAATGAAGAAGTAGAAATAAAATGTCAGGGTCTATGGAGATAGCTCAGAGGGTCAGGGTCCTTGCTGTGCCAACCGGAGGACCAGGGATCAATGCCCCAGAGCCTATGTGTAGTGTCGCTGTTATAACCTTACCGTTGTTGGAGTGGGTGCAGAGACAGGAGGATTTTTGGGGCTTAGAGGCCACCAGTGCAGCTCCTGGTTCAATGAGAGATTCTGTCTCAATGGAGTAAGGTAGAAAGTAACAGAGTAGGACACCCAGTGTCCTTTACTGCCTTTTGGTATGCTCCTCCTCACACAAACACGAGCCACACATACATATGAGACAACAAATGAAATGTCAGCTATCAGACGAGATTTGGGGATTACTCTTCAATGCCACAAACTGCGCAGATAAGGGAAAACGAGGTCTGTAGGGAATGCAGGGTAGATGAACTGAGTTAGGGAAGCTCCAGCGGATTCTCCCTGCCACATAGCGCTGTTATCAGTCATGAACAGGTCCTGAACAGCTCTTCTTCCATAATGGTAATGGGTCTTCTTAGCCTCCTAGATGTTGTTTTATCCTTATAACAACTATTGGTTGTTTCCAGGTATAGATAATGGGTATCGTGTGTGTGTGTGTGTGTGTGTGTGTGTGTGTGTGTGTGTTACTACTGAGAATGGAGCCTATAACCAGGGGTAGGCAAACAGTTTCCTACTCACACCCAACCCTAGTGCAAAGCCCAGTTATAATACGCTTTGCAAATAAAGGACCAGGGGATCACTGAGGTGAGTGTTTCGGGTCTATTTGCATGTGCAGTGCAGTTGAGTGTGCGACTTTGTCTCTTCCTTGGAAAGATGGGTTCAAAGGTTGCTTCCTTCAATAGTCATTTTCTGAATTCTCTGAAATGAATTTCATGCCCTGCTGGGAGGAAATGACTCCCATCTAGATCCGAGGTCTTCCAACAGAATGGGCCACTTGGTACCTCTGTTCTGCTGCAGAAGCCAGAACAACCACTGGGTCCGGGTGCTTCCCGTGCTTAGTGAGGTCATTCTTACTCCTTTCATACTGGAGGCAGAGTCTCTTCTGGCTGAAGCTGACCCTAAACTTGCTGTGTAGCCGAGGAGGGCCTTGAACTTATGATTCTCCTGTTTCCACCTCTTGAGTGTTATTGGCCTATGCCCGATGCTCTTTATGTGGTGCTGGGAGTAAGTCTCAGAACATTTTACCCAGTAGCTAAGACCTCTGTCAGCCAAGCCAGGTCCCGACCCCCTCACTGCTGATTACATCGGTTACAGGCCTCCGAGACTGGAGCCTTCTGCCATCCACCTTCTGAGTCCCGCTGCCTGGTCGGAGACTGTGTTGAAATGCTTTTGTAAATGGTGTTGTCTCATAAACTTGGGATTGACGTCTTCTAGAGTTCAAATTTTAACTCAGGCCCTTCCATGCCATTTTCTCTTATCCCTGTGAGCAGTATAAGCGACAGGACTCAAGCGGGAAAAGCCAATCCAATTGTAGCCCATTCTGAATAGAAATAAAACCATTGAAACACACCCGACCTGCTCCTTCTGTCCCTGCATCAAAAACTGACCAAAGAAGGACCCCGGATTTTCCTTATTTTGCCACCAAGATTCTGGAAGACTATAGTTGTGATTGAATGTTCAGTGGTTCTTAGAAGGGGAGCTTGGGACTGCTTATGTCCCCAATGAGAAAAAAAGTAAAAAAAGGTAATGCTTCGCGTCAACGTCTCTCCCAAAATTCACACTGGGATTTAATCTGTACTGTAAAGCATGGAGAGGTGGCACCAGGTGAGACCTCTGCCTCCATGGATGGATTTATCTATGTACTAATGGGTTGGTTGGTTAGCTGGTTATCTTGAGAGGGAATCTGTTGTAAACTGCAGTCTGGCTCTATCTCTGACTCCCCTCACCACATGATAACCTGTCCTGCAGCAGGACTCTCCAGAGGGTCCCCCCAGGCACGATGACCCCCACCAAATATGACACCTCAGCTTTGAACTCTATGGGCTCCAGCATTGTAAGAAGTCAACCTTAAGCTATTCTGTTATACCAATAGAAAAAAGACTAAGAGAGACAGAGGTAGTTAAACTAGTGGAAGTGTTGTCATTTGAATCTGAAATGTCCCTCCAAGGCTCAAGTTCTTAATATTTCCAAATGGTATCACTGTTCTGGAAGACTGGAGGCCTTTAGGTAGTGAGGAATAGCTGATAGGAAGATGTTACTGGGAGAAGACATTGGAAGGTTACCTCCTCATAGTAACCTCCCGGATTCTGGCCTTGCTTTCTCCACTTCTTGATCTATCACTGCGTCTCTGCCATACATTATGGATGCCATGAATTTCACTGCTCCTTTCCCACTATGACGGACTGAGACTGTCTGGAACCATGAGCCAAAATGATGTTTTTCTTTCTTAGGTTGCTCCTGTGAGGTCCCTGGTCACATCGATACTGAAATCCCTGACTCAGCAAGAGAGTAAACAACTGAGTGACTAGTAGGAAGTCGCATTCTGACGTACACACAAAGCTCTTCGTCACTGGCTTTTGACTCAAGTTTGTGGTAGTCTCTGGGTTCCGTTGACATGAACCCAGCCTCCGGAAGGAGGAAAACACGACCCTGCCTCCAGCGAGTACAAGGCCCAGGCTGCACTCTTAAATTCTTTCACAAGAATCTGAATGGAATTGATCCATCCCCAGTCACTCCAGGTGTGTCTGAGAAGCTGCGGCTTAACTCGCCCATACATTTGGCTCCTGTCTCATTTTACATCAGTATGTGTGGCTTTTGATTTATAAGAATTAACCTTGAACGAAGTGTTGTTTTGTTTGGTTTGGGTTTTTTTGTATTGCGTAGCCGGAACAGGGTGGGGAGACTTGATGGTGTAATTTGAGAGGCCTGGGGAGAAGCAGTCTTTTGTAGTCTACTGTAGAGCAAGTTTCCTTGTACCTTCTATGGAGGACCTATTGGATTTAAAAAGGAATGATGTGCTTGGTTTTTGGGTGCACAGGAAAAAGATATGTAAAAAAAAGGGGGAGTTGGGGATTTGGCTCAGTGGTAGAGCGCTTGCCTAGCAAGCGCAAGTCCCTGGGTTCGGTCCTCAGCTCCGGAAAAAAAAAAAAAAGAAAAAGATATGTACTCACTACAAAAATTCAGTTAGCACGTGAAAGTACAAGACAAAGGCTTAGAAATACTGATTTCTCTACACAGAGGCAACCTTGGTAAAGCTCCATCCACCCCTTCAGACACTCTCCAGCTATATCATTTTGAAAAACATGGGTGACTAGAATAATTTTGGAAAGGTGACATAAGATTTTTAAAAACTATTCTTAAATAGTTCAGGAGGAACATCCTCCTGCTTTTCAGCAGACGTCCAGGATTTTGTCATTTTGTTCGGGGGACAAACCTGCACGTGCTATATGGTCTGAAGATTTCCCCTGTACGTCCAGCTGTTCGTGACTGTAGCTATCCCTTTGTGTGACACTTCTAGCTAAACTGATTTGTAATTTCCACACTTGTTTTATCTGATGGGCTGAGACACTGCCATGAGAAGGGACTGAATGCTTCCTTGGAGAGGTTGGGTGCCAAAGGGTGAGACGGGTTTCATGTGAGCATCTCAGAAGCCAGCGGGCAGCAACCCTAACCCAGAGCTCAGTCTGCACCTTTGACAGACTACCCCATCCCACCAAAGAAACACTTCAGGACAACCTTCTCCTTTTACTGGCTGAATGGCCACAATGATCATCAAACGTATTTTTACTTAAATATGACATTTCTGTACAGATGACAGAACTCGGCGAAAAATTCCTTTACCATTATCCACTGGTTGGGAGCGCTAAAGCATGTACAGAAGTAAAACTTAGAAACCATGGTGATAGCACATTGAACATTGTGCTCACTTTGAATGAGGGCCAAATGAAACTGATTGTCCTTCTGTTTGTCTGGGTCAAAGGAGACAACAGGAAGGAGTGAGGCATTTAGCGTGTTATCTCAGACTTGGGCTGGTAACGTTGTCTTGGAGTTGTTTCCAAATAGTTTAGGTGTATGGTGATGGGTGGACAAGGGAGAAACCAAATCAACCCAACACCCATGAGTGAGCAAACATGATCTAAGACCACAGAAGGAAGTTTTATGAAAGCATAGGTATGAAAATAACCAAGGTGGAAACGTCTTCAAGATTTGATTTTTATGTGTGTGTGTGATATGTATGCATGTGTGTACACATTTGCGTGCTTATACATGTGAAGACCAGAGGTTGACTTCAGGTATCTTCCTTGATCACTTTCCACCTTATATTAAGGCAGAGTCCTCAGTCAACCAACAGATCCCTGATTTGGCCAGTCTACCCAGAAGGTTTGCCTTAGCCATCTATGGTCTTTGCCTCCCCAGTGCTGGGATGATAGACAGGCTTGTCATACCCTTTTGTCATTTATGTGGGGATTGAATTTAGGACTCCATGCATGGGCTTTGTCCACTGAACCATCTTTACAGCCCCTTAATTGCATCTTCAAAGGTATCTTAATTGATACGTATTTATAGGACATTGATATTTATAGGTTATAGAGATGGACAGGGACTTACAAATAAGTACCAGCAAATAGCATCTGGGGTTTTAAGAGAATAAGAAATGGGAAGAGGCCAAGATACCAGAATTAAGGAAGAGAACGTGAATCATAACACAACGGGATCGTATAACACAAACTCCAGATCAGCAAGCATTAAGGCCCACATACGTGTTCTAGGCAATTTAGACACATGCATATACGACCGAAAGGCATGTTTGCTGCACATGCCACATGGCAAACCATGGCCTAGTTAACCCACCACTTAACTGTTGGCGTGCTTAAGGGCCAAGGCACTGCCTGGCTCAGCTTTAATTCCCCAGTATTTCTAGCAGGTGACAGGAATGACTGCTGAAGCTGGCCTTGAGAAGGCTCCAAAACAGAAGTGGAATGGGTGGAGAAGCCTTTGTGAGGCAAAGTGAGCAGAAAAGGAAGCTGGTTATGGGCAAGGGAGGTTAAAAGTGTGCACTCTGAGGGCCTGGTGAGAGAAGGCCCGAGACTGAGACACAGCTGGAAAGGGGTAGGAAGTTTTGTCCGGAAAGAAGAACTAGAAACTCAAATCTTGCCTAGCCTCCCCAAATTTTGGATTAGGGGAGGTTTTAAACCCCCTGACCAATGTTGTTCTTTTTTTTTTTTTTTTTTTTTTTGGTTTTTTTTTTTTCGGAGCTAGGGACCGAACCCAGGGCCTTGTGCTTCCTAGGCAAGTGCTCTACCACTGAGCTAAATCCCCAACCCCTTCCAATGTCAAACAGATCTGAAGGCTTATAGTTTAGGTTTCCTTTCCTGGTGAGAATACCTCACAGAGAGTGTTGGGTATTTCCTGTTGTACACAAGGGGACAAAACACCTATACCACTTTCACATGATCTCCAATACTCCAGTGACTGGAGCGCCTCATTCATTGGGAAAAAAATCCCAGGGGAAAAAATTAATTTAGTGCTTTAACGTTGAGGAGTGCTTTAAACTTGGAATCCAGCAGATCGATTATAAAACATTAGGAAAAATCTTGAAACCTGTATTCGATTTTTTTCTTCTCATTCCCCAAGGAGGTTGAGCGTTCAGTTCACTGCTGTCCTTGAACTCAGAAGTCCTTCTTCCTCAACCTCCCACGAGCTGGGATCCAGCATGGGCAGGAAAAGATGCAATGGAGAGGTGAGTGTCCGCTGATGTAAAGCTTTTAGAGTTTTGTCCCGATGTTGTCCTTTTAGTTGCCAACTAAATACTGAGGCTTTTAGGAACTCCATGACTTCTAGGAATACTAGGAATACCACTGTCCACAGTTCATATCCTCATTTTACAGTCAATGAACTGTAACCAAATGAGAGGAAGGACCCCTGACGAGACAAGTTCACAGAGGGCGAGGGTGCTAGCCTTTAGATCACAGCTAGATCCCTCCTTCCCACACATTGTTTTTCTCTTCTAGTTTAGTGTTCCCCAGCGACCTGACCTGTCACATAAGGGACTGGTCCTGGGTGCTCAGCACTTTGTCACTTTATGATTCCAGTTCACAGGAGGACACAGCAATTTAGTGTTACCACCCCCACAAAAAGCTATCCTTTCTTGGTTGTCAAGGTCTTTTCACCTCACGGTGGTTCTGTCACCATCATCTGGACCACATGTCTGTCATTCCATACATGGATCTACGCCAAGGAGGAGTGGTCTGGCCTATCAGATGACACTAAGAATTGCACATTTTTCCTTCATCATTTTTATTCATAAAAGAAGACCTAACTCACCCTTCGCCATCTCGGATGACACCAAACCTTTCTGAGATGGCAGGCAAAGGTCGCGGTTGCATGAGTTCTTTGAGCGGAGTGCTGAGATGCTGGGCTGTAAGCCTGGCTTCAGAAACATGAAGTCCTTTTGCGATCTTTGGCATAGCGCCAGGCCTTTGGAGGCGATTGTGTTCATTGCAGGTGATGTAAGAACAAAGGACGTCCACCAATGGGTGGGGTGTGCTCTTGCAAGACCGGAGTGATTTCACCCTTCTCTTTTCTCTTTCTTAGCATCTTAATCCAGCGAGTATGGCAGCCAATAGCCCAAATCTCTTCTAAAAAGGCTGTTGCCATTAATAATCCTCGAGCGTCGACATTTATTGGGTGTTACTTTCTTTCTCGATTGCCACATAAGGAGACATTCTGAGGATCCCTGGTGTTGGTTGGCTGAGGCACTACCTCATGCCATATGCCTAAAATTTTGCCTTCATAGCTTTTTACCTTTAGCCCAGGAGTTCTTGTTGTAACAGGGCCAGTGGGAGCTGGAGAGAGTTTCTGCTTGTCTCCACATACTAGAATCCATCCCGAGTTGATAGGCAGCCTGAAATGCAGCCAGTTATTTGACTGACTCCACAAAACTTCTTCTTCTTTTCCTCCTCCTCCCCTTCCTCTTCTTCCTCCTCATCCTCTTCCTCCTCCTTCTCTTTCTTCTCCCTCTTCTTCTCCTTCTCCCTCTCCTTTTTTTCATCCTTAAAAGTTTATTTGTGTGTATGGGTGTTTTGCCTGCATGCTGCTACTTCTTTCTTCCTCCTCTTCCTCCTCTTCTCCTCTTCTTTCCATCCTTAACATTTTATTTATTATTTTTTATGTGTATGGGTATTTTCCCTGCTTATGTTTGCGTACTACGTGAATGCAGTGTTGCCAGAGGCCAGAAACAGGAGTCAGAATCCCTGGGCCTGGAGTTACAGCTGGCTGTTAGCCACCCAAGCGTCTCATCTTAAAAAAAAAAAGATTCGTTTACTCGTTCATTCATCATTATTCATTCATCCATCACGTGTTCACTCGTTCCACACATGCTAACTGAACATGTGTGCTGAGTTACTAGAGCAGAGAGAACAGCGTGCGATGAAACCAGGACTGCTTCCAGACGCTGCCTCTTGAGACCCTTGTGTTCACTGGAACTGACAGATCAACGGACACCCACAGTGGGTGATTCCAGCTCTCCCAGCTTTGCCACGTGCTTCGCTCGTTAGCGTCGGAGTTATGGAACATCCTGGGCCTTGCGGAGTGTGAATGAGAGCACACGGGACAGTAGGAAGGGTATTTGGTGATCAGCTTGCGACCTTTGGTAGCAGAATGGTTTGGTGAAACCCACAGAGACGGTAGAGTGGCATCATGATGTCACTTTTCTGCCATGACAAAGAAAAAATTAAAGTAAAAGTCAGTGTATGGCTCTTATAGTGTTTAGAGTGCATGCTGAATTGTCTAGCCGGCAGTGTGCAATAAATACACTCAAAATATTAACTGGATCGTACAGTTTGATACATGGGCTAATCAGTAGGCCTTTAGATGGGAGTTCTCAGATATTACACCAAAACATTCTTTTGTTTGAGGTTCTGGCCTTGTTTTATAGATAAGTAACTATATAACCATGGACGAAATATTATTTTTTAGTAGACAAAAGAATTAAAGCAGTGATAAGATAAAACATTGCTTCAGGTTGTCTTAGGAGACAGTGGTGAAGGGACCAGAGCCTGTCTGACCACATGACCACAGGCGTTTACTTCATCCCAGCTTGTGGGATGAAGTAAATACACACACACACACACACACACACACACACACACACACACACACACGCACACACACACACATGCACACATGCACACACACACGCACACATGAACATGGAACATGCATAAATCACAGGCATGGAAAACAGAAAGTGGACAGAAATATAGGCTTTTACTTTTATTGATCAACACATACTATAGTGCATGTTGTGGGATACTGTGCAACATTTCCACACCCATGTGCCACGGGTGATGACCAAAGAGAGCTACCCGAAATTCCCACCTCTTTGTTCCTTCTTTCTTTTTGGAAACTTCAAGCTGTTGTCTTTCCATTTTCCTCAGATGTATATTATTTTATCTGACCTATGGGTCTTACTATGCAGATTCGTTTCCAGGTGTCAGAGCCTTGACGTCTGGGCAGCTGTGCTCCCTCTGCTTTGCTGGATATAAACTGTCAAGCACAGCTTGGCCTTTGGGCTCACCCTTTCCCTCCTCCTTCCTTCTTTAGCTTTGGAATGTTTGCTTTTCTGCTCCTTCAGCTTCATCCCCTCTCCCCCTTTTACAAAAAAAAGGTCACAAAAGTCACCTTGTTGTGATACAGACAAGCAGAAGGGATTACGCCTGGGATTTACGGTTCTCATTCTGTTACTAACCAACCTGGCAACCTTGACCTCCCTGGTCTCAATGGGACCACCGATGACAGTCACAGTCCCTTACAGGGCTGTTGGGGGAGTGGATGAATTAATGCACAGAGAGGTGCTTTGTAATATGTATTGTGTGTGTGTGTGTGTGTGTGTGTGTGTGTGTGTGTACATGACTTAATCGCTGTGCATATCAGTATCTAGGAGTTTGCATCCTGATGTTTTAAAGGTAATATATGGGGTTTCTCTTTCCCCTCCTATTCTTTCCTCAGTGTGTGTGTGTGTGTGTGTGTGTGTGTGTGTGTGTGTGAAACAAGTACACACATGAGCTTTGCAGCTTGCTGTGCACAAATTCAAGCAGATGATGAGGGCGTTGTTATTGATGATGATTTTAAATACATCAGTCTTAGCCTGTAGTCATGACTCCACACGCCTGAACAGGAAGGAAACCAGCAGGCTGACAGGAAGTCATGAGGGCTGGATTCAATCTTCTAGTGTAAAAGCATTTCGTCTACCTCTAAGTGAATTCAAAGAGGTTTACGTTTTACAAACACAGACATGTGACAATCCATCCAGATGCAGATGGCTGTTCTGGTGACCAGCCTTTCCCGACTCTGCCACCCGAATTGCAGCTCCTCTCTTATCAGTTCCCACTGCTGTGAACTGAACTGAACTGAACTGAACTGAACTGACAGCCCTCATGTGGGAAATCAAACTGGGTAATATATGCAACATTGCCCATTAGACGTGCACATAGTAATGCTATTGAAACACATATATATCTAGGCATGGTGGTGCACACCTTTAATCCCAGCGCTTGGGAGACAGAAGCAGGTGGATCTCTGTGAGTTTGAGACTAGATGGGCCTACTTATTGAGCTTCAGACAATAGGGTTGCATGCATACTAAGACCTTGGTCAGATAATACGCATCTGAGGAAAATGGAAAGACAACATTAGAGAGTTTCCTTACAGAGGAAAGCATCCAGTGTGAGCCTCTGGCCTTTAGAGAGAAGCTCTTGTAAGCATCACCTGTCAATAAAAAAACCTATGGCCAATGAGCTGAGGCAGGAAATAGGAGGTGGGACATTGGCAGGAAGAGAGAGTTCTCTCTCTTCCAAAGAGTTCATTTTAGAGTTTCCAAAATGAAAGCAGCAACAATGTGGTGGGAATTCTGGTAGCTCTCTTTGGTCATCACACAAGGCACACAGGTGTTGAAATGTTGCATAGTATCCCACAAACATGTGATTATGTGTTGATTAAGAAGACAAAGCCTATAGCTTCACCCCACTTTCTCTTTTTTGTGTGTTTATGTGATGTATAGATGTTACATGTTCATGGATGTGTGTGTGTGTGTGTGTGTCATGGATGTTTGTGTGTGTCATGGATGTGTGTGTGTGTGTGTGTGTGTGTGTGTGTGTGTGTGTGTGCATGTGGAGGCCAGTGTGTAAAAAATAAATCAAGTTTTCCTCCTAGCCCCTGATCCCAGAATGATGATTCTGAGACTATTAATTAACAAATCCCTTGGCCATAAGCTTCAGCTCATCCCCTGACTAGCTTGTAACTTATCTACTCCATGCAAATTAAGTCTTTTGCATGGTCAGTTACCTCTCCTCAGCTTCCTGTGTCCAAGTCCGTGTGAATCTCCTCTTTATTTTATCTTGAATTTAGCTACCTAGTGGTTTATATTTGTCTCCTCAGTGTTCCTGGGCAAATCTTTCCTGCCTCTCACTATTTCCCAGAATCCTCTCTCTTCCTGCCAGTGTCCCACCTCCTATTTCCTGCCTTAGCTCATTGGCCATAGGCTTTTTTATTGACAGGCATTGCTTATAAGCGCCTCTCTCTACAGGCCAGAGGCTCATGCTGGATGCTTTCCTCTGTAACACCCCACCTTAGATTTCTGAGACAAAATCTCCCACTGAATCTGGACCTCACACCCCAGTGAGACTTGTCAGCAAGACAGCTTCAGGGATCTGTCTGCCTGTTTCCTCACTGACCACAACACTGGGATTACAGATGTGTGTTTGACTTTTACCCAGTTGCTAGTGGTTCAAACTCACTCATGTTTATGCGGCAAGCATTTTATTGACTGGGTTATCTCTCCAGACTCCTGTGTTCTGCTTTGAATATCATTTTGCTTGGAAAAATTTTTTATAATATGTTTTAAATGCAGATAATTCATTTAAATGACCTTTGTGCCTTTTGAGTTCTCTCTCTCTCTCTCTCTCTCTCTCTCTCTCTCTCTCTCTCACATGTAGATATCTTAAAAACAGCTCCCAACTTCTTTATTTTGGTATATTTTATTCTCACCTTTACTGTGTTACCTGTTCACAACTATTTATATTTTGGGATAAGCACATTTTTGCCCCTTTGAAAAAACTACCAGAACATTCTATACATTATGTTGTGTTACAGCAACTAGGGCTTAGGGTAGGGTGGTGCACAATAAACTAGTCTTACTGCTTTTCCTTGGGGACTTGGATTTTCCAAATGCCTTTTGAGCAAGTGACAGCTATTCCCACACTCCTCTGTTAGATCAACAGTCTCCCTCTAATCGCTAGTCTCTGTCATTCTTAAATGGTTATGACCCTTTTCTTTCATTTCTCTCCAAGAATTGTAAGAGAGGTCTGGGGATAACAGCCAAGACTGACCTTGGGATAAACTTCTGATCAGCTAATTGTACCTTTTCTTTTGCCCCAAGATTATTTACCAGTCAATTAGAGAGTCAGTTATTATGAGGTACATATTGTGACCTAAAAGGAACAGGCAGTCTTTGCCCAATGCTTGGAAGTGCGCAGCTGGGAGACCGACAGTCCTGAAACTAAACTTTAGCTCGGCGACTATCTGAATGTCTTTGGTGAGTTACGAGTTGTTACTGCCTCCTGTGCATTGTCTGTAAAATGAGAAGTTGTTAGAAAAAGCACACGGAGAACACTTAGCCTTTTGGCACATTGTAAATGCTCAATAAAGGTTAATTGTTGTTGTTGTTGCTATAAAAAGATGATCTCTAAAGGCTATGGAATATGTTTACACCTGCAAACTATTAGTTATGATGTGACCCTAAACATGTTTTATCCTTGTATTAGCTGTACTCCCTGAGGCTCGAAGGACTGCACAGAAACTTGACTGGTCAGAGAGTTCAAGCACATCTTCATCACTGTACACGCCAGTACTGGTGCTTTAGAGAGATAACAGTGGGGTCTTAGCTTCCCTTCCATTCCTTTCCCTTCCTTTCCCTTCCCTTCCCTTCCCTTCCTATCCCTTCCCTTCCCTTCCCTTCCCTTCCCTCTCATCTCCTCTCCCCTCCCTTCCTCTTCTCTCCTCTCCTGTCCCTTCTCCTCTCTCCTCTTCTATCCTTTCATCTACCCTCTTCCTTGTTCCCTTCCCCTCATTTGGTTTATTATAAGCGAGTGTAAATGCAATAGGCGGAATCCTACCTGCTCCTAGATGTCCACATTATAATACCCAGGGCTTGTGAATGGGATTATCAGGTGGCAAATGGGAATTAGAGTTTTAGATGGAATTAAGGTTCTTAATCAACTGGCCTTAGGATTAGGAGCTTATCTTCAATCATTTAGATGGGCCCAACGTCATCTCTAATGTTGAAGGGGAAAAGGAAGGGTCATTTGGTGTTGGAGAAGGAGCTGAGAGGACTGCAGTGTTTAGAGCAATGCACTCCCTCGCTTTGACTGTGGAAGATCACAAGCCAAGGATGGCTCACAGGGGCAAAAGCTGGACGGTGCAAAAGCTAAGGCTGCATGCCCCTTGGGTCCTTCAGGAAGGAGCATAGCTCTGCTGATACCTTGGTTTTAGTGCCTGGAGGTCCATGCTGGGCTTAAATCAGACAACTGTGTGAGTCGGAGCCACTGAGTTCATGGTAACTTATTACAGTCTCTGCAGAGACTACAGTGTGAGCATGTATGGGCCTGCATGTGTGTTTGTGTGCGTGCACCTGTACGACTGTAAAAGAACCGCTAGCGATTACTTCTTCTGAAGATTTAATTAAAGCAATTAGAGTATTTTCAGTGTTATTTATAAACATTTCAACACATGCACTGAGTATGACTATTGGCGTAACAACACAAACAATCATGGCAGCTTTACTCTCCAATGACGAACTTTCCCGGTTTATGGGTGCCTTTTTTAAAAAAATAGAACATGCATTTCTATAAGACTTCACACAGCTGTGGAATTTCAAGTCACATTTAATTAATTCTTACAGGAGAGGGTGAAGTGACACAGAACATCTAGTCCCCTCAGGCCCCACAGTTACGACTTAAGGTGAATGTTATCTTTTCATTATGACTCAAGCTTGTCTCCTCCCAGAGTCATCCTTTGTCCACAGCTCTCAACATCCTTTATGGACCTTCTTCTCAGGCAGGGCCACCAGGGCACAGGGTTTCTTCACTGCTAATTGCTGTTTACTGCAGGCTTAGCATGGCTATGAAGAGATGGCATTGTAATTGGGACAATGGCTCTGGTCTCAGTGACCTAGAGCCATTGGACATTCTGTCCTGATTGGGTGAGCTCAGTTGACACCTTGGCTCTCCTTACTCTGTGGCCACAGGGCAAACAATTTTGCCTTTCCTCACTGTCATACCTCTCTTGTCCCTGACACCCAATTTGTACCTTTCTTAAAAAGATCCTGGGAATAGACCTTGGAGATCCCATTCTGTTACCCTGTGTCCTTCAATTGTAAGGATAGGTCAGAACCAACAAGTCCTCTACAGCTCTTACAACCCACAATTGCAGATGAAACCACAAGTTGAGTGTTGGAAGCATGGATGTCTGGAAGCTACACTTTTAACACTATACTCATTATGAATGAGATTGAAAAGGAGGCTTCCCTTTTCTGCTTGTTCCTCCAATTAAGATCTCTCAGTTTAGCATCTAGTAGGGCAGAACCAGTATTCAAGCGGCAAACCTATGTGAGCCCAGCAACTGGACTTGTGCATTGAGAATGAGGTGGGATGGATGCTGTCTAGTGGTCTTCCGTTCTCTCGGTCTTCACATGATAGCCCTTTGTTTGGTTTACAATAACCTGTACCTGTTCTCAGACTGGTGAATCCAGAGTACCATTTATAGTAGTGTCCAAGAACGGAAGGGATTTAAGAGCCAACTCACAATTGCACCTTTCAAATGCCACGTGAACTAGAATTCAAGCTCATCAACACCCAACCGGCAAAGCATCTGCAACTAAGTTTCCATGGGAAGCCAGAAGCACTTTGTTCATTACAGCTGAGAATAGATACATTAATAAACGGACAATCTGCCTTGTTTGGCCTCAATGTGAGAGGGTGTGCCTAGCCTCCCAGAGACTTGATGTGCTAGGGTGAAGAGATATGGGGGCACACCTGCTCAGAGTAGAAGGGGAGAGGGTAGGAGGAAGGATTATGAGAGGGGCTGACAGAGGGGGTTGTTGTGGTATAATTAAAAAAGCGGCAGAAATGGCTCCCTCGAGTTCCCACTCTGTGTGGATCCGTGGAAGTCCTGAGCATGCGCAGGCGCTCTAGCTGTTTCTCTGTCAGCCCCTTTCATCCACTGTCCCCCTGGCTGGGTTTTGCCATGCCTGGCACAGGCATCACTTTCCGAGGGACAGTTTTGTGGTCCCATGCCATGCTAGCCCCAAGCATTCTATAGCCTAGCACGGCTTCCTGTCATGGACTCTGCTCACATTCTCAACAACCCAGTGAAATCATGACTCAATAAACTGTAACCCAATAATCAGATTTATATGTTAAATTCTCAATCCACAGTACATCCACACAATAAACTTATAATCAATTGATAAGGATATAAGCTGCCCACCTAGGTAAGATAAATTTGCCTACAGAAATCCATCCCAGCTATCTTGACAAGTCAGGACCACCCAGATCTGGTGCATCCTTCTGTCTCCATCTTGATTCTCCTTCCTCCTCTCCCTCCCTATAAAACTTTGTCCCCACCTTATTCTTTAATTATCCAATCATGGCCTTGATCTAACTTGTGCCAGCCCTTACCTGCATAATGACATCAACCTACAGGGGCTCAGTGAGTGGGATATAAAGTGAATAAGTAATAAGAGAGAGAAAAGGGGTGGGGAAGGGAGGGAGAGAGGGCACCCAGATCTTAAGGAGTGAGTTCTGACTCTCTATGTTTCAATGTTTGTGTTTAACCCCATTCCTTGCTGGACCGAACCATATACCAATACTGTTGACTTGTGTATGTAGGGCTCGCTTTCTTTAGAATTTCATGGAAAGTATTTCTGGGGCCATCATGTCTTTGATTAACCTACAACTATTACAGTAGCAAGCTTTAATGACAATGGAAGCCATTTGATGTTATGACCCACACAGGCATAGAACTGACCTGACTGGGGTTATAGGGAAATGAAGAAATGACAAACATGCATACAGAAAAGCTAGGATTGGGTGGGCTGTGTGCTCCGATAGAGGCATACACTGGACACACATTTAGTACATAAGGCTTAGAGAGGAGGGTCAGCTGATCTGGCAGATAGGGGGTCTTTGTAGAGGAGCAGCCTCAGGCTTCAGTCATATAGAAGAGGGAAGTTTTCTGCACAAACTTTCAAGATTCTTCCCTGGACTGAGGCTCTTGTCATTCCCATGGGTCTGAGACACTGGGGTCCCGAATGTGGCTGTGCTCATGTCAACAATACACATTCACTCAGGACTCCATTCACTCCCTACAGAAGGTCATTTGGAGTACAGATGATATGGATTTGCTTAAATGTTGGCTTTGCCATGTATTAATTGCAAGGCATTGAGACGGTTAGTTGACCTCCTGAAGCCTTGGTTCAAATGTTAGTTGTGTAACTAATGATAACATTACAGGGGAATCATGAGAGGTAAGTGTGATCATTCGTGGAGGGTTCTGCAGAATTCTTTGTACTGGTTTTTCTGTAATCTGGTTTCAATGGACACCGAGGACATGAAGAACAAGGACACCAGAGTGAAGAAATAACGTTTCATGGATGTGAAAAGCAAAGCTGTGAAAACAAGGTTTTGAGAAACACATCTGGTGGTCAGGACGCCTATGACAAACCTGTGACCTTGGAGAGATCCATCTGACGTCAGGATGCCCAGTGATATGATAAAGTTTTTGATGATCAAGATTCTGATTAAGCGAATTAAGACAAAAAACAAAACAAAACAAAAAAAACCAAAACAAACAAAAAACCCAACTGCTCTCGGAAAGACCCCCCTACCCCTCCCTGTGGTAAATTCCGAGAACAACAGCAAGATGTCATCCTGACCATGCCTGACCACCCAGTTCACCCCCATCCCCCAAGGGACGTGCCAACTTAGCCCTTTCCCAGTGATCCACCAAGGCCAGGTGTAGGGCTGGATTCGGGAAGTGACCAACCGAGCCAAGAACAGCCCCTTGAACAGGCCAGCCAATACCTGACCAGGTCCTTTGTCCTGTGTACCACCAATGAGAATAGGCCAGCTAACCCTGTTGCTGAAGTCTGCCCTCTGAATAAAAGTTGAATAAAAGTTGTGTGCTTTTTTTGGTTCGGGGTTGCCTTTCCCTGCGTGGATGAGCAACCCCACATACGTACGTGGATTAAAAAAACCTCATGCTATTGCAGCGGTCACTTTGTCAATCTGTGCTCTGTGGGTGGCGCTCCTGAGGTAAGGCCACTATGGGGTTTTACAACAAGATAATGTGCTGACAGACCCATATGAACTGCCCTGCTGTTTCTCATTTCCATTTCAAACTTGTCCCCTCTCTTTGGGAGGGCACCTCCTTCCTGTTGATTGTAGGAAATCTGAGGGTTAGTTAGGGACCTTTCCAAATGAATTCCATGACATTCTGGGAGAGAGGGACCTGTGCTCCATTTGCCTTTGGGTCATTCCATGGTTCCACTTTCTAGTGGAAGGAAGTAGTTAGGATGACTTTGGATGGCTGTTCTGTTGTCAATTAGCTTAAGTGAAATAATTTGTAAGTGCTAGTGAGTTTGTTTTACCAATGGCATGTGAGTTCCTCCAAACATGTTATGGGACGTCTGACATGCTCTAAGTGCTTTGCATACACTAATTAATGTCATCACCCTGACACTATGAGGTACATGCTATTAATAGCCCCATTATACAGACAAGGAAGTGAAGTGGAGAAATCAAGAAACTCCCATAGGATCTCATAGCTGGGGAATGAGATCCAGCTTGTCTAGATTCAATTACTTGTTCTGTTTGTTGTTTGGTTCCTGAGACGGGGGTCTTACTCTGTAGACCTTGAACTCACAGAGATCCTTCTGCCTCTGCCTCCTGAACATAGGGATCAAAGGCATGTATCACCAGGTCTGACGAGTATTTGTTCTTAATCAGTGCATGATTCTGTTTCTTGACCAGACATGAGCACACTCTCTTCTAGATTTTGCTAATGTCTCACTTCTGGAGTTTTCTAGAGCGCTTATTCTGGATCATTGTCTAGTCTCCTTTTCCTGTTCAGGTTTCAGATTCCTCTAGAATAGGCTGTAGTTCTATGTGCCTTCTACCATGGGACTTCTCTCTTCAACCAGGTTCCCACTGTAATGCAGGGCAGGTGTTTCTTGGGCAGTGACAGTGAAGCAGGCAGGCACAGTTCCTTTTTTCTGGTTGGTCAGTGTAAACATAAGTCTATCAACAATCCCCATTCATGTGCAGATGGGACTCTTGTACTCTTACCTACAGTTGTGCATAGATAGTTGTCTACAACCAAGAACAGCTTCAAAGAAATGCAATCTCTTCCTGACTTTTCTGGGTCAGTAGGTTAAGTGGCTTCTCCAAGGTCCTTGGATACCAGATGCAGTAAAACCATCTTCAGCATGACACTGAAGCACCTGATGGTCCCACTGGGTCACCATAAAGAGCTATGATAGCAGACTTTTTGCTTCTGGTTTAGAAAGAAGACCTACATGATTATTATTTTTCTTCCGAGAAGGACACAGGGAAAGGATCTTAGATCATTTCTTCAGGTAATACCAGTATGTCTTCTCAGCTATTGCAAGACAGAGAAGGAGGAAAATGTTAGGGAGTGGAGAGGATGGAGAAAGAAAAGGAAAGGGAACAGAGTCTGAGAAAGGATGATACAGAAAACTTGTTCAGAAGCTTTGCTTCTGTGACACCTTTATCGAGATGTTTTAGAAAATTGGCATTTCTATGTTGTTCTTCCATGCCTGGAAATGGTAACCTATAGCTTGAAGGCATTGCCTAAGAGAAACCCTCCAAGCATGATGTTCAGCCTGAAAGGATCAGTCCAATTAAAACAAACCTTCCTGATGTTGCCAAACAGGGTTGCTCCCCTTTGCCTGCCTGCGTGGGTAGTTCCCACGAAGCTGTGAATCCTGCATGAACACATTGACCAGGTATTTCCAGCTAGCCAAATAGGTGAAGGATTCATTTCCTATAAAAGACATTTGATGACAGTGTTGAAACAATGAACACATTCCAGGCTTGTCTGTGCTGATGCTAACCCAGGCTCTGTAGTTTGGATGCTCATTGTCTTAGCCCATGAGTTCTCTCTAAAATGAGCATTTCCTTTAGTGTATGACACACTTTACTTTGTTTCTGAACCGTATTCTCCTTTTCATTCCCTCTCATCTGAAGAGTACATTTGCTTTTAAAAATGCTTCTTTATTAGAGAAAACTTTACTTTTTAAAAAATGGGCAGATTAGGATAAACATAGCCAAGAAAAATATTCTCATTTCTGCCTAGAGTAAGATACATTTCCCATTGCTAGCTGTGTGGAAATCAAGGGAGTTATACTAAGACACTATCGTATCTAGTTGCTAAAAATCATATAGAGATCACCAAAAACATTTATAGCCTTTAAAAGATACTTGGAGGAGGGGTTTGAAGTTGTTATTTCTGGCGTCACATCCTGTTTATAGATATAGATGACTAGACATAACAGGGTGAGTCAGATCACATTAGTGTTTATAAGAGAAGCCAAGGATATTAGATTTGAAGAGTCTATGATGAACACTCTAGAACATATGGAGAGAAGGCAAATGATGCATCTGGGACTGAACCCAAGTTCAATGTCTTGTAATTGGGTCAGGGTTGACTCCATTAGACCCTCCTGTTTGGTTTTTACTGCTGTCTAGTGTGGATGTGTTGGGATGCGAAATAGAAGAGTTGGATTTTCTCATTATACAACAAGGGAATTTAAAGCACTTAGAATTCATCACTCATCGTTGTGCAACCCTGAGTGTTAGCATCTGTGACCACTGGTTTCTTCAAGGGTTCAATGAGATTATGATGATTGCATGATCATCAAATGAGTTCAAAGTCTTGCTAATGTATTGTTATTGGTTTTCCCCAGTGTAGAGTCATGTAGATAGGCATGCAGAAGAGGGGCTGTCTGTGAATGTGGTTACCTATAAGGCTGATGTCAGAGTCTACAAGAAAGGGCTAAAAGTGTGTGTGTGTGTGTGTGTGTGTGTGTGTGTGTGTGGTGGCATGTATGAGGATGATCAGTGCATGCTGCTTGCATATGGAGACAGATCACAATGGATCTTCATTAATGTACAGTTACTGTGTTAACTTAAAAATATGGGGGAGAAGTCATAGAGATTGTGTGTGTGTTCCTGTGTGTGCACTAGTGCTTGGGAGGAGTGGTGGTTGATGTCAGCTGTCTTCTTTTACCACTCTCTATTTCATTTCTTAAAGACAGTGTCCCTTACTGAATCTCTAATGTACCGATTGGCTAGACTGGCTAGCTACAAGCTCCATCAATCCTCCTTGTTGCCTCTCCAACATCTGCGTCTGGCTTTATATATTAGTTCTGTGGACTCAAACTCAGATTCTCATACTGCTGACCTGTTTCTGAAGCATGTAAAAAAAACAAGCAATGGACAAACAAACAAGTCCTTTTTGCCATCCTGTGGTTGTATAGGATATTTATTTAGTTTTCTAGAAAAATCTAGACTTTATACTGTTTTGATTTATTTTACGTTTTTGGCCATAGGCAAGCAAAATCCTGAAGATAGTTTTACACGCTTTTATACAAAAGAGACAATTATAGGCCTTAGAGGTGTCAGATTTTGTCTTTGTTATGCAGGTCATAATATTTTATTTTTAGTATGGGGTGGCATGGGGGATATTTTGATCTGAGTAAGAGAAAGGTGTCTTCTTTTGGGGCATAAATGAAGAATGTCATTGTTGCAGCAGCCCGAGGTCAGAGGTTCCTAAAGCCTAGATTCAGACGGAATCAAGACAGCAAGGTGAGTAGCTCTCACCTCTTAGCAAATAGTTTTCCAGTTACTGTTGATGCTGTGAACAGGATCTACCAGGCCTAGCACTGAGTTAAATCAAAAGGAAACTGCTATGGATAAAAATGACCCATGTCTAGTGTCTAATTTAGGAACTAAGAACTTATTTTTGCTTAGCACTACACATCATTTACAAAGTATTCATTAGCCCATTGAACCCTTCCATTATATGCCAGGTAAGGCCAATGCTGTTAGATCACTTTTACTCAAGGTCACACGGAGACTGGGTGGAGATTGTTCATGGTTTCTGAGCACCAGGTCTTTACTCTGTTCATATTTCCGTCTTGCAGGCTGAGCCAATACGAATGAGGGGCTGACAGGAGCTACTTTACATATTTCATTGAGAAATTAACAACAGAAGAGGCTCTTCCTGGAGACTTGCATTCCACTGCTCTGTGTAAGCCACTGCTCTTCTGGAGGAAGCATTCGGCTGAGCTGTGAGTCCAGCAAGGCAAATGTCTTTGATGTGAGCATCAACTGGAATCAGACACATACTCTAAGAATTCAGAAACGCTTTATTTAGTATAATAATCATGAGTATAATCACAGAAGATGTTCTATTTTTGTTCCCCCTCCCCAACGTTGTTAAAAACTTCCCAGTCATGACTAGATAGCTAAATTCGCAGAGAAAGAATTTTAAAATGAAATAATGATAAAAGAAAATTAGGTCTAGCTAATTAGCTAATGGCAAGACATATACAATGGTCAGGTACAGATGGGTTTCAAGTGCTCTCCACAACAGCCCTACGTAGGTGTGGCCCTCAGTGCAAATAAGGGAAACAGTTTGATGAAGACCGGGCGTTTTATGCAGTTGTGGTAGGAAATTGGCAAGTTTAAGAAACAGATCTTGGAACTCTACAATTTGTGTTTGATTTAATTTTTTTTAAAGTTGATACTTCTGAAGAGGTCCAATAATTTTCTTTTCAAAGAATGACTTTCCTGCTGTGTGGACCTGCTGTAAAAGTTGTGATACTGGCTGGTACTGAATGGTGCCTTGTGGCATCTGGAGTGGCCTTCTGCTGAGAAGCAGAAATTACTCACTAATGCTCTTTTGGAAAGTTTGGGACTCTTAATTCCATCTCTCTCTCTGATGGAAAGATTGAAGCAGGGATCTAAGCTATTTTGTTCTTGTTACCCATCGGGTCTTATGCCTTGAGAAATTCAGCTCTATACCCCTTGTCAAACAAGCAGATCAAACTCCCATCCCCTAAGGGATAGAAAGAGAAATAGCTAACTTTTAATGACAGGACCCAGGCTATTGCTTCAACATGACTTTAAAGAGAGACCCTTGGATTCATCGCACACAACTAAGCTTCATTCTTAAGGGAAATATTTGGAGAAGAGCCTTGTGGTTCCCCGAGTTTCAGAGACCATGGATATCTGCCATATCCCAGCAGGCCTACAATCCCAAACACTTAGGAGGTTGAGACAGGGGCTCACAAGTTTAAGTCCCAGTTGGGATATGGAGTGAGTTCAAGGTCAGCCTTGGCTACTTAGTAAGACCCAGCCTGAAAATAAAACATGAAAAATTAGGAGTGGGGGAAGAATCTAGAGTGTGCAGAAAAGCCCCCGCAAGTTATTTTGTGGTGACGGGAAAATATACTAGTACAGAGAATCAGTTGGTTGAGGTGACGAGTGAAGGTCAGCGGGATTCAGGCATGTCATTGTTTCATTCCTGGAGACTAGACATCTGGGTCTTCCTTATTTGTCCTGTTCCTGTGTCGGCTTCATTCTACATCCAAAGAAGGAATTCAGAAGGCAAGGCTGTGGCTTTTTGCCTTCACGTGCCAATTGCCAAAACCAATTCCAGAACTTGTCTGACTGGCTCTACAGAGGTACAGAGATAAACAAGGCTTGAATAAACAAAAAGAAAACCTGCCTGTCCATCGCCTGGCTAGGCAAGCAATGTGGGCACCAGCTAATCAGTTCCCATCCCTGCGACAATACAGAATGTCCTTCCAGAGAAATGTGGCTTATTATCATGTTGGTGACTTAAGTGAGGGAGAACAAAAGATGGGGGCCCGCTGTAGTAGTAAGAAACTAGGTACCTTAAGGGACTGGGGGTTTCTTAAGCCTTTCTGGCAGGAGCATGCACTGGCCTCTCTTTCATGAATGGAGGTCATTCTTATCACCTTGGGATGCTAGACTTTGGCAGGTCTGGTGATGTAGCAAGGCTGCACATGCTCGTGAGAAGAAATGACCTTTCCATCCTTGATCTCCTTGGTGATGGTGCATATCTTAACCAGTATCCGGGATGGGGGTCCAGAGGCACGGCAGGGCTTGTGAATCCCGGGGAGTGATATAGATGTATAAACTGGGGTAAGACACTCCATAGCTCTGGCCTGGCAGGATGGCTCCCATGTAGTGGTACATGGGTTACAGGGAAGCCTAAGTAGAAACAACAACAATGACAACAGCAACAGCAATGACAACAGCGACAACAACAAGAACAGCAACAGAATTTTAGTGATCAAGGAAGGGCAATGATCGCTATGGAGAAGATGGGAGTGGCTAAGTTTTCAATACTTGTCACTCAAACATAATCACCACTAAATGCTTTTTCATTCATTTTGTGCTGTGGTTAGTAGAAGAAGGAGAATTAGAGCAGATCCGTTGGAAGACAGCCTCCTGGCTTGAGAAATATTTCCTGGGTTAAACTGCTACTCTAGCTCCATGGGAACCACACTGCAAAAGCAGTCAAAGACGAGGCAGGGCCCAGCTCTCTTGTTTGCTAGTGGGTGACCTTGGCTGAACCAGTCAAGACCTCCTGAGCTTTAGTATTGTGTCAGAATGGACATAATGGGGACTAAATTCCCAGATCAACAAGGGTATGCAGAAAGTGGAGGGGCTTCCTATCTGGAGAATGAGGATTAGTTAGATAATTTTCTGGCATGGGGGAGTTCATCATACAATTAGAGGTGGTTTGAATACAACTTACAGAGGAATCTTTAGCATATCACCCGGAAGTGTCAAAGTGCCCCCATTAGATGTCTATATGTTGTCGTTGTTGTTTTGTTTTGTTTTTTTTTTTTTTTCAGAAAATTGGAATAGCCAGTGGTTTGCAGTGAACATTCTTTTTACAATACACGATTTTCACTGGGTAACTGGTAGCCTTTGGTATTCTGTAGTTCTTTAAAGGAACAGTGGCCATTAACATCCATGCTGCGTGGTCATAACAGTAAAGAGAACGCAGTGAACGGAGATGACTGATTACTGAGGGACAGTTGGTGTCCTTTGCAATTTCAATGAGGCTTTTGTGGGGTTTGTTTGGCCTGAATTGCTTCAACGAACTCATGATTAGTTGAGTTCTGTATGGGTTGGTTGGCTTATTATCATTAAAAAAGTACATGTTAGCATACTGCTGTTGGGGTGAAGGGCCACATCTTTACAGGATTGGGGGTTTCAGCCTGAGCATGCACTGTGTGCCTCTACCGGACCAGGGTTGTCCTTTCTTTTCTTTTTTTTTCGGAGCTGAGGACCGAACCCAGGGCCTTGCACTTGCTAGGCAAGCGCTCTACCACTGAGCTAAATCCCCAACCCCAGGGTTTTTCTTTCTTATGTCAACAAAGTCCCATGTTCAGCTTAGGTCAGTGTTTCCCAACCTTCCTAGTGCTGTGACCTTACATTTTAGTTCCTCATGTTGTGGTGACCCCCAACCACAAAATTATTTTTGTTGCTGCTTCATACCTGCAATTTTGCTATTGTTATGGATCATACTGTAAATATTTGACATTTCATATGGTCTTAGGTGTCCCATGTGAAAGGGTCATTTGATCCCAAAGGGGTCACTATCCACAGATTGAGAATCTGTGTCTTAGTGGGATGCAACCGAGGATTTAATTTGGTACTGTGTTCTTCAAACCAATTTACTTCCACCCATACCTCAAGTTAGGACTACGTTATAATGGAAGGTCTTTAGAGAACATTTGATAATCTCTACCCAGATGTCCCCTTCATTTTCAAGAAAATCAAAGCATAGTTCTCAAATGGATGATGCCCCATTTCGTGTGTGTGTGTGTGTGTGTGTGTGTGTGTGTATGTATGTGTGTGTATATACACACCTCTTTCATTTATGTTGCTTTAATTTTACATACCTGCCATCCAAGCTCTCCAGAAGACTGCGGTAGGTGGCTATCTCACACTCCAGCCGGGACTTGATGTCTAGCAGAACTTCATATTCCTGGTTCTGTCTTTGCAGGGCACTGCGGATTTCTGCTACCTGAGCCTCCAGGTTATGGATCAGACTCTGGATTTGGGCCAGCAGGGCTGTGTATCGGGCCTCTGTCTCTGCTAGGATGCATTCCTGGGAATCTCTCTGTGGAAGAGGAGGGAAACAGATTCTAAGATGACTCCTTTAAAATTCCCAGAAGGCCATTGTAAAAGACATTTTAAACAATAACTTCTCTGTGACAGTACTAAGAGTTCTCTAAGTCCTTTATTACTTCCTAACCAAATAAACCCAAAACAAAAATGATGTTTGTTTACCTTTATTCCTTCTTTTTTTTATCTCTCTGGTTTATTTCTCTGTCTTTTTTTTTAACCACTTATTCTCTTAGTCTCTGGTTCATGAAAGAGGAAAAAAATCCACCTCACTTCATTGAAGGCTCAGGAATTAAAATCATACCAGGACATCTTATTCAGCCTGCGTTTGAGCCTTTGAAAGGAAGTGAGCAATGTTTAACTAGAAGCATTTCCCTCAGTGTGTCAGTTCCTTTATAAGTAAAACACCAGTGTTGAAACTGGAATGGGTCAAGTTCTTTCTTGTTCTATTGTTTTGTAAGTCTAATGATAATGGTGGGATTTTAGGTTTTAATAACCTCGGTTATCCACATGGTTATCTCAACTTTTATAGGTGAGAAAAATGAGGTTCAGTGAGTTGCTCAACATCCCGTGAGTAGAAGCTGATGAAACCTGGCAGCTAATGCCTGCCTCTCCTAGCAGGACACTTGAGTACTGTCTTATTTCTGAGATGTGGTCTCAAGAAGCAGAGGTGGTGCTGGCTATGGGATCTGATCCTGACACATTTCTTTGGTGTCTTTGGGAAGGTCACTCACACCTTTGGGATCTCAGTGTCTCCATCTGTGAACAGGCTGTGATGGCTCTTAGTGTGGATCTTGCTTGGGAAAACCACCCTGGTTCTTAGAATGTCACCAGTAAAGTTAGATAATGGTTCACATCACCTTTCAGAACTTTTTCATAATCCCAATATGAGAATTTACAATAATGCTTTGCATAAGAGAACTCTAATGCTTTCCAGGTGATTCCAAAACTATTTTCCATGGGTCATGCTCAATGTGACATAGTTTGGGAGGAGGGGGAAAAGCATCCATAATCAAATAAATTTTGGAATGCTGAGTACTGCACGCCTCCTTGGAGATCCATGGTACATGCCATTTCGTAGGCTAGCTTGTGGAAAGGCTAACCTTTGTGGAATCCAACATTTCCAAGACTTACTTGACTATGAAGTTCTTTTCTAGCCACAGACCCTTTAACCAATAGACACAGTTTGGGAAACAGCGTAACCCTCAGATATCGGGACTGTCGCCACCAGTGTAAGGTTAGGCTTGGTCAGCCTGTTGGGTACCATTCGATGCTGGGCCTGCAGCTCAACCTCGAGGGCACTTATGGTCCGTCTCAGCTCTATGATGTCCTTCTGGCAGCATTGCTGCTGTTGAGAGCTGCTCACTACCTGTTGATTCAGTTCCTCCATCTGAAACACAGAGATTCCAGGTACTTTGCAAGGAAGCATCATGTATAGGAGGACTCCTAGAGATATGTAATTTATTGATTTTTGACTTGCTGATTCTCCCCACCTGTGTATTGAACCATTCTTCTACGTCTTTACGGTTTGTCTCCACAATGGACTCATACTGGCATCTCATTTTTTGTAGGATTTGATTTAGATCAACAGAAGGGGCAGCTGTTACTTCAATGTTGATTCTGTCCCCAAGTTGGCACTGTAAGGAATTAATTTCCTGTAGAAAAGAATGTGAAGTTCTTTAGTAAATGGATGACCATTCCCTGCCACGTTCTTGTTTTGATCTAACAGAAAAATTTAGTGTCATTGGGTCTGGAATACAGCACACAACAGAGGGCTGCATGACTTGTAGGTGTTATTGGGATGCCCTATGGTGGCCGAAGGTGATTTCAGGTATGGCTGTGCTTGAACATGTGTAAAAAGAAGAGAGAATTGACTAATGATGTGGACTAACAGTATCAGATTTCCAGAAATTTTAAGACCATTCATAGGAATGAAAAATGGACGCAGATCACCGAGGTGGGGTTTTATGGAAAGACCACCATCTCTAGGCTGCTCATATGAGCTCGTGCCAGAATTGGCTTTTTTTCTATTAGGATGTGGCAGAATCTGTTCAAGGATGTCTATAAAACCATTGAAGATGAGAAAATTGGGACAATGAAGAATATCCTACCCACATGTCATTAGATATAATACGGTAAATAACATAGTATGGGCCGTAGCAGTATGACCAGAGCTATGGCAAAGCGTCTTGTGGGAATATACTTCGCTATACACAACCCAAAGGAACCAATGCTAATGTTAGGGGTTCAGCCCGTACTGACTCTCGGTCTTTTTCTTACCTCCTCATGGTTTGTTTTGAGGCACAGAAGTTCCTCCGTCAGAGACTGGACTCGAGCCTCCAGATCAGCCTTACTCAGAGTCAGTGCATCCAGGATCTGCTTCAGGCCATTGGCGTCGGCTTCCACGAGCTGGCGTAGGGACAATTCAGCTTCATAGCTTTAAATGTCAGAAATGGGTTAAGAACAAGGCATTAGAATGTAGATGCACAAGGCAGGCTCAGCAGAACTTCCTGCTTCTTTTTGCTCTGGGCCTCTCTCCCTGTGTTTCTATGAAGACATTATTCGTTGTAGCAGTAAAACCATATCACTACTTGGTTCTTAGGCTTAAGTTAGTCTGCCAGCATGATGCCACCTTGCTGTCTTTTGAGATGAGGGAATTAATTGTCCTTCCTTTGCTCCGAGAGGCAACAAATGTAAGAAAACCATTGGGTTTGGGCTCAAGGATTTTGGGTCAGCATTTTGGCTCTCTCTTGTATCCCGTACACACTTGAGTCTAAGTTTTCTTCTCATTTTACCAAGGTTTTCCTGCCTAGAGCAAGGTTACAAGATACTGACCCTACTTATCTCATTGGATGGTAATCATATGGGTCCTTACATTATCCCGGAGGCCTTGTGTGCAGGTTAGGGCTATTAACCTTAATCACATTGAATCTGAAGGTATTTCTGGGTCACTGTTGATAGGCTATGGAACAGGAGGCTTAGTGCATGTGGGGACAGTCTCCCTGGGAATATTTAAATCAGACTCAGATGAAGTCTTTCACCAGTGACAGCGCTGGGCAGGCTTACTTGGCTCTCAAGTCATCTGCAGCCAGTTTGGTGTTGTCAATTTGTGAGACCAGTCTGGAATTTTCAGCCTTGGTACACAAGATCTAGAATTAAGAGATTGCACACACAAATGAGACAAACACCAGGACTCCCCTACTTTAAGAACCAAAGGACCGTGTGTTCTAGTTAGCAAAAGAATTTTCCTGACTCTTCAGTGAGATGCTGAAGAAACGTGGGCAACATTGGAGAATCGGAGTTCTTGTTAGTTTCCTAAGAGATCACCAAAAACCATGCAAATAAAAACCATTTGTGTCTGTTTTTCTATTAAAATATAGTCTTTTCTAATTTTCCCCAAATGTACCATGGCATACTAGAATGCAATTTGGGGGTCAGACATATTTTTTCTCAGAGCCTAGAATGGTGGCTGGAACATTTTTGTTGGTGCTTAGCAAGCATTTGTGGAAAAAAATAAAAATTAAGTAAACCCAGGAATGCAGCAGTAGATGAATGGACAGGAAACAGGTTTGGTGTAGAGACACACTCTTTAAATACTCTTAAATGACAATGTGGGTTTGAAAGGCACTAGCCACTGTAACATGGATAAATGCTAAAACTATTTAGAGAATTTTTAAAATCAAAATAGCTTCTCAGAGCCCTGTTCTCTCTCTCTTTTTAAATTTAAGTTGTGGTAGCAACTCATTAGGTTTCAGCCCTGAGTTATTTGTTGATAAAATGGCAGAACATACTCTTGATAAGCCAAAGGAACTATAAAACTTTGTATATTATGTCAAATTTTCTTTTTTTAATTAAAAAAAAACATAGCAGCATAGAAAGTTCTAGAACGAATAAAATTGAGCAGATAACCATGGTGTGGAGAGCATTGATCCACAGTTTGATTCAGCGCATTGCTGAGCTCTTACCTTCTGCTGCAGCTGCTCGATGGTGGTGTAGTAGGACAGGTAGTCAGGACACAGGATGGGGAGTGTCTTGCTGCACTCCTCCTGGATTTTATCCTCTAGGTCCGCGTTCTCTCCTTCCAGCATCCGCACCTTTTCCAGATAGCTTGCAAGGCGTTCGTTCAAAATTTGCATGGTCTCTTTCTCATGACTGTTAATGCCGTCAGAGCACCGGCTGCAGTCATCCGGACAGGGGTGGAAGCTGTAGGTTCTTATCAAGTAGTTAGGGCAGCGATAAAGGCAGGGGCTGGGGCGACAGCCCTGGCCCTGGGGAGTTTGTAGAGCATGGCCAGTTGACTGAACATCATGATAACAGCTCTTGTTAGAAGAGTTAGTCCTGACATTTGTATTCCCAGAGCAGTTTTGGGGTGGGGTCGAAGAAGAAATAGTCACTGTAGAGCCCTTGGTATCCATCGTGTGTGTCCAGCTTCACGTTGTCTCAGAGTCTGAGGTCACCACCAGAAGCACCCTCAACTGAGCCTAAATGCCAAGCCTGTGGTTTTTCTCCTTTGAAGTGCTTATATAGCCTTCCTTCCAGGTGGTGACACAAGAGGCGGGATGTTTTCCTTTCTCATGTTTATATCGAATCCCACAGGAACATCTCGTTAATCTGCCTGAGAAGAGTTAGTTGTCTCATAAAAATGTGCATTTAGGCGGTTACTAAGTTATTACCCGTCGCAACTGCTACCTGTCGTCGGGTGCAGAGCTTCACACTGGGTCTTCAAAAGGAACTCCCGCCACACTCTTAACAGCATCCATCATTAAAGAGGTGTGAGTGTGTTGCGACCTTTAAATCCTTGCCAACCTTTCCGGCTGGCGTTTATCTTGACCTGGAGTGAGTCCAATCTTCTTTTCCTTTCTTCTCTAGAAAAGGGAAACTATTCATATCTGATAATCATCAGAGAACTTAGAAATCAGCCTTGGATTTTTGACTTTGATCTGACCAACTCATTTCACCATGTTCACCATTTGGGCATGGTGAATCGGGATTAAAAATGTTTAAACAGAGCTTGACCAATCCAATTGCTGGGATCACGTTTAAACTTTTCCGATCGGCTCTGACTGCTAACAGAGCATTCTTTAGGAAAGACACTGACTACTTTTTGATGGCCCATAGTCTATATTTTATAGCATTCTTATTTTCCAGAGTTTGTGTGGTACACGAGCCCATTGGGCTTGATTTGGTGTTAAAAGGCAGGCATGTTATTTCTGAGGAAAACAGCTTTTCACATTTTATTTTTTAAGATTACTGATGCAGCCTCCAAGAGAGAATCATTTTCTCACTTTTCCCAGCTTCCAGAGGTGCCCCACATCTGTATGCTTGTATAGGTGTCACCTAAAGGCCCATGTGTCATTGGTTTGGTTAATCAGTGTGGTTGCTGGAGGGAGATGGTAGAATCTTTTCTTTTATCTCCCAGAACTACCTGCCCACAGAAGGATGGACCCTCCCATCTCAACCATTAACCTAGAAAGCCCCACAGACATGCCCACAGGCCAGTCTGACAGAGGCTTTCTCAGCTGAGGGTGTCTCTTTCTGGATGCCAATAGCTATTCGACTGACAAATACTCACCAATACACTCTCTTTGCCTCCTGGATACCATGGAGAAGGCAGTTTCCCTCACCACAGACTTCCACCATGATGTGCTATCTCTTTAGAGGCGCTGGAAACAACTCACCATGAACCTCTGCAAAAGATGCGCCAGAATAAATATTTTCTCCTTCACGGTGGTTCATATCCCACTCCACAGTAATGGAAACCGGATGAATGTAACATCATTGGTTTACGATCCTCTTACATCATCAAAACCGAAAGGGTCCCCTTGAGTTTTGCTAATATCAAGTCACTCTTACACAGCTCCTGCCTCTCTGGCCTGTTTAAGGACTGCTGTGATTACATGGGGTCCACATAAATAATCTAGCATAATCAGATAGCTAGCAACTTTATGTCCCTTTTGCCATGTAGCATAATGTATCAACGGGATCTGAGATCAGGTATGCCCATATTTGCAAGGAACCACACAATTCATAATAGTGGCAACCAATATAAAGCTATAGTAATAAATTTTGTTTAAAAAGATACATTTGCACGAACAAAATGTTTAGCTACACTCAAAGATAAAAAAGCCTAGGATACAGAAAGGTATGCTGTGTTCTTGAATGGAAACGCAGTTTACATCATTAAATGAAATCTCAATTGTATCTATGTTAATTTAATTTATATCCCACTAGTATATTGAGGGCCTCTCAAAAATTAAAAGGGTTTCTCCAGTTGGATATTATATTTTGATGGTTTATGAGAGAAATTAGTCAGGAAAACAGACATAGCCCTTTCAAGGTTATTACAACAAAGTGCAAAACTTTAGTGATGGAAATTGTTATTATCACATTATCGATATGTTATTAAATTGTATTATTGACATGTGAGTAGTCAGACTAATAGAATAAACTGAGTAACCTTTGGAGAGTGTCCTAAACAGATTTGGATCTAATGTATGATAAACAGGATGTTTAAAACCAGTGGGGGAAATGTAGATTGTCAGCGGCACCCTGGGGACAATTCTGCATCATCATCCAGAGATGATGAACACAGTTTCCTCCAGAGGAGACAAGAGGTACACAGATGAGGGGACATCGGGGAAACTTCTAACAGCAAAAGTGCAGTGGACACCAGGCAGTGGTGGCATACACCTTTAATTCCAGCACTGGGTAGGCAGAGGCAGGCAAATCTATGTGAGTTTGTGACCAACCTGGTCTACAGAGTAAGTTTCAGAACAGACAGGGCCGCACAGAGAAAGCCTGTTCCAAATGAAACAACAAAGCAAAGCAAAACCCCCAAATCAACTAACCAAGCAACAGAGAAGTGCACTGGAAGGACTAGGCAGGGAGAGGAAGGCTGAAGATACAGCTTCGGTAGGATGAGGGGGTGTTCAGGACAAGGTTGGCTAGGGCCAGGCCATACAGACAATCATTGCTAGGCAACTACTTGTTCCATAGGAATCATAACTGGTTTTGTACACTAAACTAATATGCTTGTTGTCTACCTTAAGTTTCCTATAAATGTTATGTTTGCTGACTATGTCAAGCTGACCAAAGAAACACATCAAGATGGGTTACATAGAATACCCACGGCATAGCCAGAATGCTGAAAGTGAGCAGATGCTTGGGCTGGTGGTGGGAAAATGGTGGTGACAATCCCCACTGTTCTATCACAAAGAAAAGAGGAGGAGGATGCCTTCATGGAAGAAGAGCCTCGCGGCTACAGGGAAGAGGGATTTTATGGATGGGAAACAAACTTGCTTACAGGGAAAGGAAAATTGACCACATGGTAAAGAAGGCACAGAAGAGGCCAGAATAAGAAGTTAATGGATGGATTGTGGTTTTGCAGGAATCAAAGGCGAATCAGTTCAGTAGTACAAAACAAGGAAGTGACTCATGGGAGAAACAACTTAGAGGACAGAAGCAGAGAGAAACATGAATCCCAAACTTGCCTTCCTTGGCCCTGAAAGGAATTCAAACCGACTTGAGGAATTTATATAAAAGCACACTGAAAATGATAATTACCATGGAGACCTACAAATGGCAAAAGAGCGCCACTGTTGGGACTGTCCTATGTCTCCTTCCAGCCTTCTGTGTACAGCTGTGCGATTGGACATGGTCTCAGGCATGCTAGTCAAGTTCATCAGTGTTTTACAGATTCTTAATTTCGAGTTGCTGCTACAAAGTTCTGCCACAGCCTGAAGTTGTAGAACAGATTCTACATGTTCTTCTCAGCATGCTTGCGATTTGCATTTGATATTTGAGAGCTCGGTCTATTTGGAATTTGAATATATAATGAAAGTAGTGAAGGTTTGTGTGGACAGTTGCAGTGCATCTTTTTCTTTTTTTCTTTTTTTTTTCCGGAGCTGGGGACTGAACCCAGGGCCTTGCGCTTGCTAGGCAAGCGCTCTACCGCTGAGCTAAATCCCCAACCCTAGTTGCAGTTCATCTTAATTTGTAATTTTAACTCTGTTCTCTTAGAGTTCATTTTACAACAAAATGCATCAATTGAAAATGTAGTCTGTGGAGGTTGGAAAACACACACACACACACACACACACACACATGCACGCACACACACGCATCACCAAATTTAGAGATATAATGAATATCAGATGCCAGCCTATAACTTCCCTCATGTTCTTTCCAGAAAAACCACCCTCCTTGTAGTGGCCACCACTTCAGAGACACAACACTATCGACAAGCCTTGCTTGTTCTAAAAGCTTGTGTGTGTGTGTGTGTGTGTGTGTGTGTGTGTGTATTTTAAGATTTACTTATTTATTTATGTGACTACACTGTTCCTGTCTTCAGACACACCAGAAGAAGGCACAAGATGAATGTGAGCCACCATGTAGTTGCTGGGAATTGAACTCAGGACCTCTGGAAGAGCAGCCATTGCTCTTAACCACTGAGTCATCTCTCCAGCACCAGAAGCGTGCATAAAAAAAATTATATTGTTTATATTTCCTTGTCCCTGACCCCTTTGTCTCATCAGGTATCTGAGATTCACCGGTACTCTGATAACTAGTAGCTCATTACTGCTGCTGTGAACTATACCATTACCCAGTATGTCTCAGCTTACTGAGAAATGCAGCCATGGCTGTGTACCATGTGTGTACCTGGTGCCCACAGAGGGCAGGAGAGGGCATCAGATCCCCCTGGAATGGAGTAACAAATGATTGGGAGCCACCATGTGGGTTCTGGAAACCAGCCCCCATCCCAATTCTTGGCAAGAGTTGCAAGTGCTCTTAACCACTGAGTCATCTCTCCGGATCTGAAGCCTTTGATTTCTGATTCAAGGGACATGGAATGCATCTGAGGTGCTGCATGCTCTAAGTACCGGACTTAGAGGTGCTTTCTCTTCTTTTGGTCATGTCATTTTGCGATTTCTGAGGAGCAAAGGTGTACATTCAACTTCTCCCCTGTAAGAGTAGATCTGAAATGACAGGCATTATGCTCACAACTTTGTTCTGGGCAGAGGCTTCTGGGCATGGGGCTGTGCAGGACAGGAAAGGATGGCTTAGCAGCCAGTCTGTGGTGAGTAGCTGAGGGCTAGGCAGGGTCTATCTCCTTCTATAGAGCAAGTAAGGGTTCCTTGAATTGTAAACACAATAAAATATAATAAAAAATATATACATAAAATAATATAAAAATATTATCAACTATCAATAGACACTATAGATCAGGGTGGGGTCATAGTAGGTTGGAACTGAAAAATTCCCATCACTCAGTGACACTGTGGCCACGGTGATGTCCTATGAAGTGTTGGGGCTGGTGCTAGTGCAAATCCACAGTGCTATGAGCTGCATAGACTAAAGCACGCTCAGTTATGTCAGACATGATGATAAACTATTCACTGGTTCAGGTATTTACTATACTGTACCTTTAATGATCATTTTAGAGTACATTCTTTCTATTTATAAAACAGCTTACTACAAGGCATTATGCTCACGAGGAATGATGGTGCATGCTTGTAATTCCAATGCTTGGCTGGCTAAGGTAGGAGGACCCTGAGTCCAAGGAGAGCCTAGGCTACATGGCTATATCCCGTCTCAAAGACAAACAAATGGGAAACCCCAGTAAGGCAGTATCCGCCACAGCAGGCCCCTGTACCTTATGTTTTCCACATTTTTTAGTTGCATCAAGAGGGCTGACTAGCCACTATACCTGTTTCACAACTATACTCTGAGATTCACAAAATGAAAAATATTGCCTAGTGACATATTATTCGAACATACTCCTGTTGTGAAGAAAGACCTGACTGTCCTAAATACCTACTGTGAGGAGCGTGAGCCCCGGGAGTCATGAATACTTCTTGCAGGTGAGGTTCATCAGAGCCACTGTTTGCCCTAAAGTCCTTCTGCAATGCTGTCTACAGACCCTAGAATGCAAGTCTCTCTCTCTCTCTCTCTCTCTCTCTCTCTCTCTCTCTCTCTCTCTCTCTGCATGCTTGTAGATGAGAGGTCACATAATTATTATGTAACACCAAGTGTTAAAATCACAGGCATCCTGTTAAATGAATTACTAATGCTACGAAAACATCATATCCTTAACCAAAAGTTAGGAACCTTCTACCTTTTACTGGGTGAATTTCTATAATTCATTTCAGAAGCACATTGCTACTTAAATGCTTGGCAAGCCAGAAGAATACCCTGTGTGTGTGTGTGTGTGTGTGTGTGTGTGTGTGTGTGTTGTGTCCAGTGCTGCAATGAACACAGAGAAAGGCCTGTCAGCACTGTTTTGAGATGTCAAGCTTCCCATGACTGACAGCCCTGCCCTTTGTCTATAATTTACTCTTGGTTTATCATCATCATTATCACTGTCATCAGCATCAGCATCGTCATCAGCATCATTGGCATCAATTAATTTGTTGTAGGGTGTTGGGTGAACTCTAGAGTACATAGTGATCTAGATTCATATCAGTCATAATGTTGGCTTATATTTTTTCCAGTCTTAAAAAACATATTTGAGTTGCTATGCAAATTTACTATGTTTCTGTGAGGTAAGGAAAAAAAATCTGTGTAATGGCCTTGCTGTTTTCAAGGTTTTAAATCATTGTTGGAAGATAGAAAGGAATGGCCATTTGGCCTGTGCAAGTGTACTATAGTCAAATATCTAATACCATTGAGAGCAGGATGAGTAATTGAAGTGAAGGTTAGATTTGAGATTAACTTGTACCATTAGAATAAAGTCACTTCAAGACTGTGCAAAGGACTGTGAAGGGTTAAAGGTAACTGGGGGTCCCCCAAGTGGCCACCAAGGATAAAGATTTTTTTCTACTTTGATTCTCTGATACTTTGCAGGAGCACAGGCTATAAACAACCTCTATTTTTCCAAAGACAAATAGATTTGCTGACCATACAAATTGCCCTGTTTGGTGGAAGGCAGCTATGACTGTCTTTTTCTGTTAGGAAACGTGGATACAGTTCACTGAGAAGTGTTTACGGGTACTGAGAAATTTGTTGAACAAGAATAGATGCATATATATATATATGTTTATATGTAATATATAAATAAAATCATATATAAATATAATGCATTGCAAATAATTACATACAAATGATATAATAATATATTATAATCTTTTTTTTTATCTTTCATGTGTTTTATTAAGACCAAACAGGAGACAGAGAGACAGGCAATATGTTATAGAGATAGAAATGCTTGTATAGGTTGACAGGTTTGTGTCAAAAGCAGAGGCTACAATACAGTGTGAAACATGAAAAAGTATACACCTGAATATAAACACTTCTCAGGTTCTGAGTAATGTCTATGCTAGGCTTTTGGAGTTGAAAATGGGACTGGAGTTTTTAAGAATACCACTAGCAAGTTTATTTCAGATCTGGTAGTCAGTCACAGTCTTTGATGCTCATTCAGGGCTGTTATCCTAATTAGTCAAATTCTGTGTCAAAGAGGTCCACTTAATGAACATGGTGCTTGAGTTCATTTTCTATAGCTGTAACAAAAAAACCTAGGCTGTGTACTCTATGAAGAAAAAACTCTTATTGGCTCACAGTTAAGATATAAGAGATGGTAACTTTGCCTGCTCAGATTTGATGAATTTTTTTTTTTTTTTTTTTGCAAATGCCTCAAAAGGATGAGATTGAGCATAAGGGAACTTCATGGTGTGGATATAATAAGACACAGAGGAGGTGCCCAGGATCTAATTTCATACAACTTCATACATTTCCTCAGGGACAGTGTTACTTTGTCCACAGAGCGAGATTTAGGTAGGACTCTATCCCAGGAGGTTCCACCACTTAATGCCCTCACCACTTCAGGCAAGGTATGATGGTAGATGCCTATGGTACCAGCTACTTGGGAAGCTTTTGTGAGGTTTCAAAGCTGTGGGGAGGGGAGGGGGTGTTGGGAGTAGGGAGGGGAGTGGGCATCTCCGGCTGGTATCTTCTTTCTTGTTGGTTCTTCTTGAGGCAGCAGAGGGGGAAGCATATAGTGGAGGGTAAGACTTGGTCTTACGAGATATTTAGGGTTGCTGTATAATAATAAAAAGCTTACTTATCTAAGTCTAAGTTACTATGCTACTGTAGCTGACCTGCCTTCTGCCTTCCTTCCAGGCCAGAAACTGCACTCTCTGGCATTTAGCAGCTCATCCTAAAACAGCAGGAGATTAAGTAAAGGATTAATTGCTAGAGCCTTTTCCCTTTTGTCCAGGTGCCTCTTGCTTGTGGAACTAGGGGGAAGTTTGGAGCAATAAACTTCTATTGGACCAAGAGGAGAGAATAGTGCTTGCAGAAGGAAAAACTTTTACATAGGCAATATGCATAAAGTCGCATAAATTCATGTACAGATTCATGAATGCGTGCTTATACATTTCCACTCAAACCAGTTGGGTTCACCTCAAATGCATTCTCACAATTCCATTCTTACACACACTCTCTCTCTCCTCTCTCTCTCTCTCTCTCTCTCTCTCTCTCTCTCTCTCACACACACACACACACACACACAATTACATACTTATACACACATCCATATTTACATATGCATATGGCACAAAAGACCAAGCACAGGAGAAGAAACAACTCACTTATTCTGTATGAAAAATGAACTCCAGTCTTTATTGCATAGAGAAAGAAAAAGCTTCTACCCTTTTAATGCTAAATGAATTAAACCCAAGTTTGTAAGAAGAAAGCTTTGTTCCTTTAATAAGACTGAGCCTGCCTTGTTATTAAGAAAGGACCTGTTCTGTCCCATGATAAGGAGAAGCCTGCCTGCTCCTTTTGCTCTCTGAAGCTTCTTCTTTTTCCTCTTTCCCTCTGAATTCTGCACATTGCCCTCTTAGTTTTTAATGTTACCTATAATTATTTTACTTTGCATTCTCCTAATCTTGCTCTCTTCTGCTCTGATGTCACAATAATGCTCTTACTCTCAATGCCTTTTCTCCCAATGCTATGCCACTTCTAAGTTCTTCTTGAATTCAGTTCTGTCTAAAATGTGTTCTGTCTAAAAACTTCTCATCAGCTCAGTTCTCTTTCTCAGCTCTGTTCTTTTCAGCTCAGTTCTGACTCTTTTTTTTTGTCCTCAGCACTTCAACATCTTTCAGAATACATAGCCACATGTTAAAAAGTTCATCATAAGTTCACACACACACAAAAATCAAATCATAAATTGAAATACAAGTTTACAACAGAGAATGTTTACATGCCTATCCATTAAGAGTAATTACCTGGCTAAACATCCATCACCTGTAAGAGCTCCACAGGTTCACGGAAGGTTTAAAACCATTACTAAGTTATTAGTGAAGTTTTGAATAGATAAAACCAGTCAATATTTGATCTTCTGTCCTAGAACCTATAAATGCTCCCTTTTATGAACTTTGGTTAATTGTTTTACAACCTCTTGGAATGTGCTTTGAGTAGGAGAAAGTCTGGTTACTATCTATGAGCAACTAACTGGTGACATTTGGGAGAGTGGCAGAGCTCTCATTGCTTTTTTGACTATCTAAAAAGGACCTAATAGCAGTCGAACTATAAGAGCTTAACAATCACTCATATTATTTTAGGAATTCTTAGAGGATCACCATTAAGACTTAAGAAGTCATCTATTTGTCTATGTAGCATCGCTACAAGACAGTACATTTTCATGAATCTGCAGAGATCTGCTCCAAAGGGGTGTTCTATTACTTAGTAATTGTTATATATGTTTAATAATAACAGGAAAAGCATATTAATAGCATGAATCTTTCCTAAAATGAATTCCCTTATGACCTTGCCTAATAAGGGTGATCTTGTTGCAAATTATATAATAATCTGAAGCAGACCATCTCAGGGACATCAGGAACATCCCATTATGGCTCCTGACACAAAGCTATTGTGTGAAATACAGTGGGACACAAAAAGAAGTGGAGCTCTAGTGGCACAATTGATTAACACACTGTGTGTGATTTAATTATATATATTAATAACTTTCCATTAATTTATTTATTCGCTTTGTAGCCTGATCAAAGCACCCTTTCTCCTCTCCTCCCAGTCCAACCTTTACATTCCTCCCACATTCTCCTCTCCCCTTTTCTGAGTAGAAGGGGAGGCCTCCTATGGCTATTCATTCACCCTGCTACATTGTGTCACAGCAGGACTAAGTGCATCCTTTCCTACTGAGGACAGACAAGGCAGCCCAGCTTTGGAAAGGAATCAAAGGCTCACAACAGAGTCAGAGACAGTCCCTACTCCAATAGTTAGAGGACTGACATGAAGAACAAGCTGCACATCTGCTACTTATGTGTAAAGGGCCTAGGTCCAGCCATGTGTGCTCTTTGGTTGGTGGTTCAGTCTCTGTGAGCTCCCATGGGCCCAGGTTAGTTTACTCTGTAGGTCTTCTTGTTGGTGTCCATGGTCACTCCGGCTCTCACATTCCTTCTGCCTACTCTTCCATTAGACTCAAGCTCCACCTTTTGTTTGGCTGTGGATCTTTGCATCTGTTTCTTTCAGCTGCTAGATGAAGCTTCTCAGAAGACAGTTATGTTTGGATCCTGTCTGCAAACATAGCAGAGCATCATTGATAATCTCGGGGGTTGGCTCTCTCCCATGGGATGGGTCTCACTTTGGAAATCAATCTGGTAGTTTCTCAAGAAAATTGAGAACAAGTTCTACCTCAAGACCCAGCTATACTACTCCTGGGCATATACCCAAAAGATGCTCCACCATAGCACAAGGACACTTATTCCACTATATTTATAGCAGCATTATTAGTAATAGCCAGAAACTGAAAACAACCTAGATGTCCCTCAATTGAAGAATGAAAAATGAAAATGTGCTACATTTAATAATGGAAATATATATAATAATCTTACAGCTGAAGCAAAGCAATGGTGAAGGTAGAGAACAGCTGGATGATAGGCAGAAAGCCTGCGAGGAGATTTATCTGTTGGAACATTCCAAGTGACTTGTACTTGCAATTTTCTTGCACAGTATTTTTGTGTTTCTTGAAATTTTAGCATCAGAGAAATACTAGAACTGGGATGATACCCTTTGTGTTAGCTTATCTGCAAGACATTTTACTTTAAGTATTTTCAAAACATTTTTATTGTTAGAGGAAGAGCCCTGTTATGTAAACACATTCGGTATAAAGTTTTAGGTCTGAAATTTGATGTATCCTTAAACCTGAATGAACTACTATTAGCATATTTTTTTATGAGTGTTCAAAGGAGAAATAGAAAAAAATGGGGGAACTATCCTCTAGTTGTCGGTTGAGCTTCTCTAAAAGTTTTAGATTTTGAAATAATTACACATGCATAGGAGTTATAAGCAAGGCATACCAGGGACCAGATGGTCCTGCCTCCCCAGGTACTTATGCCTGATTTAATTAGACTTCAGATGCAAAACTGGGAAATTAACATCCAAACATTGGGTCATTTTGGTTCTGTGTGATCTTCTAAATGTTGTCATTTACAGGAAACTGGGTGGAGTTAGAGATCATCATGTTAAGCAAAATAAGCTAGACTCAGGTGTGTGTGTGTGTGTGTGTGTGTGTGTGTGTGTGTGTGTGCATGCACATGGGGGAGTGATGAGGAGCTCATGCTTTTCTCATACGTAGATGAAACTTAGAAGTATCCGTGGAAATAGAAGAAGAGCTATCAGGGAAGAGGAAAGGGTCTGGGAGTAGCAGAGTCAGGGTGAGTAAAGGTGTCGAATGTGATCAAAGTACATTGTAGGTGTGTGTGAAATGTCCCAATGAGATCCACTAATTTGTACACTTAAAGGACATTAACAAAAATAGGGTAGGCTTTTTGCTGTTGTTTTTGAAATAGGAGGGGATATATCGCAGGCTGACCTCATTCTTGCTATGTAGTTATGGTTGATGTGAACTCCTGATCCTTCTTTGGTCCATCTCCAGAGCGCCAGGATTATAGGCTTGCACCACCACGCCCAGTGCTGTCATTGAATCCAGAGCTTTGAGCATGCAAGGCAAGTGCTTTGTAAACTGTGCTACATGTACAGCCTCCAAAGTGGTTATCTTGGGAGTGGATAAAGAATCACACAAACACAAGAAATGCATATATGTCAACCATTTCTTTTAGCATTTGAAGGTTGCCACTTCCAATTGGCCTTCATGGTTGTAGTGGTTTGGAAATGCACTGTCCCCCAGTTTGATCTTTGGAAGGTGTTAAAGGCTTGGCCCCCATGTAGTCTCAAGATTTTGAGAAGTGAGCCAAGTTTGAAGTGGTAGGTAAGGTTTGGTTACAGGAAGTACCCCTGGTGCTGTGCCTTTGAAAGATATCTTGTCCTTGGCATCTTCCTGTTTGTCTATCTCTCTACTTCCTGGTCTCTATGAGTTGACTGCCCTCTGCTGTATACTCATTTTGTCATGGTATCGTCCCTTACTGGACCAAAGCAATAGACTCAGTTGACCATGGCCTGAACACTCTGAACCTTGGACCAGAATCTTTCCTACTTTAAATTGTTCCTCTTAGGTATTTGTGTCCATGACAAAACCACAGTGGTTTACTGTGTCAAACCTGTTGTTGTTTAATACAGTTTTTTCTTCAATGGGTTATTTAAGTTTTATTCTCTCTACATTTTCTCACTTTAATGTCTTCTCTTTGGTTTTCAGAGGTCTCTCATCTATCTATCTATCTATCTATCATCTATCTATCTATCTATCTATCTATCTATCTATCTATCTGTCTGTCTATCATCTATATCTCTGTTTGTATATGTACACACACATATCCTGTGTGGATTTTGATTTCTAAATGTATCCTTTTGGATGTTGGCTTGTCTTCTTGAATCTATCAGTTTGATCTTTGCAAGATGTGGAAAATTGTAATTTTTATTTCTAGAAATACATTTGGCCAAGCACCTTCAATCTCCTCCATGATATGAAGCTTAGGTGGTCCCTGTTAGCATATTCTAGGTTCTGCCTCACAGTTACTTGGCAACAGCCAGGTATGCCTGACTCACTATAAAAGGGGCTGTCTGCCCCCTCCTCAGTCTCTTGCTCTCTTGCTCTCTTGTTCTCTTCCCCTTCTGTCCTTTCTCTCCCCCTCCCTTTTACCCTCTCTCCATGTGTTTATGGACAGCCTTTATTCCTCTCTCTCTCTCTCTCTCTCTCTCTCTCTCTCTCTCTCTCCCTCCCCCCCTTTCTCTGTCTCTATTACCCACCTCAACTCCTCTCCCCATGCCCTAAATAAACTCTATTCCATGCCATACTCCTCTCATTTGGCTCATACCTCTGGGAAAGGGATGTCTCAGCACGGGCCCACAGAGGCACCCCCTTCCCTTCCACCAAACAAGCCATCCCTGGCTTCTTTATCTTTTTGTATAAATCACAACAGTCCCAAAGTTCCCCAGAATGCTCCAGGGCTTCTGTATTATTTTCTGTTTGTCGTTCAGTCTGGGTGACATTTTTCTGCCCCATGATCAGATTTACTGATCTTTCTCTCTTCAGCATGCCAGGTCTGTGACTGAGTCTATCCACTGAGAGTCACATTTTTTGTTTGTGGAATTTTTTTCAGTTCTGAAAATTTTCCTGGGCTCTTCCTGCCATCTTTTTTTTTTTTTTTACCTAGTGTTTCCTGTGTTTCTCATTTATTGAAGTAGCTGATCACATAACAGTCAGGGAAGCTTTTCTATGACAACTTCTTTGGAATCCCTCTCCAGGTTATTGTAGCGTCCCCCGGGGCGTCTTGGAATCTGTTGTTTGCACAGTTTCATTTGCCTTGTTGCTTTTCTGGCTTCTGAAAGGACAAGTGAATTCTGATAGACACTGGAACACTGGGATATTATATTCTGAGACTTTTGCTGTCGTTTCAATCTGCTTCAAACAGGGCTCCCTGACATTCTTTGTGAAGGGAAGGGAGATGCTATCTCATTACGTCAAAGAGGAGAGGAGGCCCAGCTTCTCCACTTCCTGTTTTAACACTTGAAAGGAGGTCTTTTCCTAAGTATTGGAAGGCTGAGATTTGACTCCTTCTCCGGGCATTACTTGGTTAGAAGGATAGTATCTTGTTAATACTGTTTTCTGTGTGCCTTTGCTATTGTTTATCTCTAGGCTTCCTTGGATACCAAAGCTGAAGAGAATTTCTCACAGCTAGAATAGTCTTCACTGCCTTAGGGGGAGGTTTCAGTATTACCTAGTAGAAATGAAAGTCCTGGGTCCCCCTCCTCAGCCTTCTCTGACTTGACCCCAGTGGGGAGTTGGGTGGCCTTTATGTCCTGGGAAGATGGGAAGACTTGTACTGGTTGGCCTGGTGACAGACAAAATGCTCTTTTATTCCTATGGCGTTTGCTTGGGTTGAGTGGCTAGTGTCTAAAGGTTTTCTGTCTTTCTAGGTGGTCCCCTTTCTGGTTCTTTATCTAGAGAGACTAAGTTTTCCCCAAGACATATTTTTCTGGTTTGTGCTTTTTGATCCTACAGGGATATTGATCTCTTCAGTTCCTGCTTTGGGATATAAGAGGAGAAAAGGATCCCAAGAATCCCACCACAATGTCATTCATTGAGACGCTAATCTCCAGCAGCTCTGGGCTTCCTCCACCTTTTAGCATATTATATTTGTTTTGTGCCAACTCAGACTTTCCTAGAACTTGATGATAAGATTCTATTGCTAGGCTGGGAAGATGACTCAGAGGTAAAGAACTCTGGCTGTTTTTCCAGAGGTCCTGAGTTCAATTCCTAGTACTCACATGGTGTCTCACGAACATCTAGAATGGGATCTGATGTTCTCTTCTGACATGCAGGCATACAGACAAAGCACTCACACATTAAAAAAATACATACATAAATACAATTGCTTAAAAAAGATTCTATTGCCAAAGACACTAGACACTGCTCTCAGGTCATAGACAAATCACGTTGGTACTGACTAGAAGCTCCACCCATGTTGGTTCGTTTAAATAGCTAGTTTAATAGCTAGTGTGTCATTTCGCCAAATAGATATAGTATTAAGCCACCCTCTTGATATGTATTTGTATACCCATTGACAAGTGCTGCTATCAGACCTCATTCGAGAAGTTTCTTTGTGCAGTGTATATAGAGGTTAACTCAGAAACATGCATCTTGTCAAAGGGCAAAGGATACATCTCAGAGAGATGTTCAGCCACAAATGAAATGTCTACAACATGCATTTGCCCCTAAGACTCTCAGGGACTATTGTGAAAGAGGGGCTTGGAAGATTGTGAGAACCTGAGGTCCAGGAGTGGACATTGTCTTCTGAGCACAAAAGGACCATTGTACTTGTGAATTGGAATCAGCTGCAGATGCCACACGAGATCAAGCTAGTCAACATTTCATTGTGGAGTGAGGAGGGACTCACAGGCCACCACCCACAGCTGAGGAGCTGTGGACAGATAATGGCTTACAGGAGGGAGATGTGGTCCTTGGTAGGTTAGACTATGCTCCAGTAGATGACTCCATGCATACGAATATGTGAACAATGCAAACTGGATTAAGTGGGTTAAAACAAAATAGAGAACATCAAGTTGGGAAGGGAAAGTGGAGTTAGGGGGACATATATCAAAACACATGTATGAAATTCTCAAAAATTAATATGCTAATTATATTTATATACTGTTAATATATTAATATATTGATGTGCTAATACATTAATATATTAAGTCAATATATTAAAAGAATTCTGGGGTTTTCTGTTAGAGGAAGAATAAAGAAATGTACATGTATTTAATCTTTTTATAAGTTCTCTTTTTTTCCTCCCTCTCTTTATTGAACCATGGTTTATAACCTTGAAGCCCACTGTGGGCACCTTTGCTGTACAGTCTGGAGGCTCACGATGGACACCAGCTTTAGGTCCTTATAGTGCAAACCTGGTCTTGAAGTATTCTTGCTGATTTTTTCTTCCGAAGGCTAAAATTACAGCTGCGAATGATGGCATCCGTATGAGAATAATTATGTTTATAACCTAGGTGTGCCTAATGATATATCAAATAATCCAACCACTAAAATGATGAACACTGAAAATATTTTCTTTTAAGTTGGGATTAAAGTGCCTAGGTAACACAAGTGAAAAAAATGCAACTGTATAAATTGTTGAGTATAATTATCTCTCTGTAGAAAACCAATTATAAGAATGAAAACTAGAAGTCTCTCCTAAATATTGGCTATTTTTGGGTTGCAACTGTATGTTTTCCTTTAATATGCAAAAGTTAAAAACAGGAGAACCTTGTTCACTTAGAATTAAAAATAAAATCCATGCTATTTTATTTCTGAGAAAGATACATACATCCACCGTTTTAGATACGCAACATTTCTCGTGGACTATTAAATCTGTTTGAGGAGTAGAGGTAATTTCAGACTGGGTTAAGCAAATCCAAACTACAGTCATGGGTCTAGACAATTCCTCTTTGTTAAATGGTCATTAGAGCCAAGGCAATTGGCCACTAAACTGTATTTACCACCCTAAAGCAGCGAGACAAGTTTTATTTGGAGATTAGCAAGAAGGCTTTATGGGCTTCCAGAATACCAAAAGCAAGCTTAAGGCAGAAACCATGATCAACAGACCCAGGATCTGGAGTCCCGGTAGATCCGTTTCTGCATTGGGCGGAGCCTGGTTGAGGTCCCGACTCCCCCAGGGACAGATCTGCGTTTCCAGCTTGGGTGTAGCCTGGGTGAGGTCTCGATTTCCTTCTTGAGCAGTTTTCATTTCCATCCACCGTGCTGGGGATTTAATTGTCATGCACAGCAGTTTTCAACCGTGCAAATCACGTAGGCTGAACACGGCTCACATGCGCTGTTTGATATGGAGGCTGTGGAGCCTGGATTGCAGGGGAGTCTGGGGAAAACCAATTCAAAGTAAGTTTAGTAAGGGAATGCTGGTAGCCCGTCATCTCAGAAACATTAAACTGCCTTACGAATTGTCCTCAGTAGAGACTTTGCATTTGACTCTAGCCTGTTCTATCTTTGGTGCCAGAGCAGCCCGGTCCATGGCTGCTTCAGTTTACTGCAGCAGGCATTGCGGTACAACTCCGCTTTAGCTTGTGAAATGTTATCTCACGTATGCTCCCTATTTCCCTCGTGTGGAAATATGATCTATGAAAACCATTCTAATTCAGAATTTGAGGCGATTTTAGAACATTTATCATAGACTTAGCCTCAGCTATTCACTTAAAGTTTTTCTTTTTACACTGTGCAGGCGTGCCTCTGTGTGTGTGTGTGTGTGTGTGTGTGTGTGTAAGAGGAGACCCTATAGAATCAGTCAGTTCTTTTCTTCCACCATGTAGGTTCCAGGGATCGACTCCAGGTCATAAGGCTCCCCAGTAAGTACCTCTGCCCATTGTGGTAGTTTGAATGAGAAATGCCCCCCTCCCCCCATAGGTTCAGGTATTTGAACATTTAATTCCTGGTTGGCAGAACTGTCTGGGGCTGTGGTGCAGCCTTCTGGAGGAAGTGCATCACTGGAGGTGGGCTGTCAGTTCACTCTTCCTGTTTCCTGTTGCAGTTGGAGATGCAATCTCTAAACTTCCTGTTATCTCTAAATGTCCTGCTGTCAGGCTTGCTGCTTGCTGTCTTGCTGCCTAGCCACGACATATTCTTACTCATCTGCAACTGTAAGCCAAAATAAACTCTCTCTTCCTCGAGTTGTCTTGGGTTATGTTCACGGAAACAAAGAAGTAACTAAAACGCCCACTGAGTCACCTTGCCATGCCTTTCCTTCACTGTTCAAAAAGGAAGACCCCTAAACATATTATGGAATTGGCCTTGGTCAGGCCTTGAGGAAACAGGGTTCTCTGTGGGGATTCTGGGGAACTGTGTAACTTGCCTGCTGTCCTCTTTCTCCAGCAGGCCCCTGTATGTGTTGATCTCACACTCCAGCCGGGCCTTGGTGTCCAGTAGCACCTTGTACTCCTGGTTCTGACGCTCCAGGTCACAGCGGATCTCAGCCAGCTGGTGCTCCACACTATCAATTAGGCACTGCATTTGGGCCAGTTGTGTGCTGTACTGGGCTTCAGTTTCTGCCACAGTACACTCCAGAGACTCTGTCTGCAAGAGGAAGACCTTCTCAGAAGGACTCTATGACAGACTCTTGATGAACCCTCCCCCCCTTTCTAGCTCCAAGACCTTAGGGTGAGTTACTTAACTTCTCTGAGTGTGTTTTATTCTGCAGTCAATGGAGAATGCAGAGTACCTATGTCATGGGGGAGCTGGGAAGGTGAGAGGAGCTGACATATGGGAAGCATTTGGAACAGTGCCTGGAAGCAACTGAAGGCCTTTAAATGTGTCACCTCTATCGTTATAACATTTGTCACCCAGGACTCTTTTGGGTAGCTCAAGGAGGGTTGTCACCACTTGGGAAGAAACTCTTGAGTCTGAGCATTTGCACAGTGTCAGTACCATGAAGTAAGATCGGGGTTCAACCACCAAGAGGATTCCATTTCTACGGAGAACTGCAGAATGTTCTGGCACTTACTTCCTTTGGTCCTAGCTTCCTCCCACCTGTTCAACCAGGCTAGCGAAGGTGTCTGCCATAGATTACACCATGCCTCTCCTACATGAATGCTCAGGTGAGGTTCATCTAGGTATACTCCTTGGATGTGGTCCAACACATACTGCGCTGCCGATGGACCTGGTATATGTGACTTTCACTGCATGGTGCTCTTGTTGCGTGGGTGGGGAAGAAGTGTGGTGATGTGCAGATCTTAACTGTAGTATGAACACTGGAAACTTGATGTGTTTTTTGTTTGTTTTAGACACTACGGTGAAACTGGAAAAATGTTCATCAAACTAAAGGAAATGAAAATCCATTGTTAAGCTTAAGGGCCTTTGGCTCACCTCTCCCTGTCCCACTGTGTTCTGAGACTTTTCTTGTCTCTCGTGGATGTTACTGGGGGGCATGCTCAGGCTTAGGGGGACCAGTGAGACCACAAAGGCTGTTGGTCTGTCATTCTTCCAATATGGGTAAGTAATGTTTGTGAAGAAAGACAGGGAAAAGCCAGCTAGGTTAATTGGCTGAACTGTGAGTGTCTCCCTGGACTTCTGTCAAAGAGCATAGCATCTCTGGGATGCTGCTGACAAAGGTTAGCACTGTTCATCCCACGCACCAGGGTTTGCTGTGCCTGGAGCTCAATTTCCAGAGTGTTGGCTGTACGCTTCAACTCCAGCATCTCAGTCTGGCAGCCCTGCAGCTGCTCTGCACTGGACATCTGCTGCTGGTTCAGCTCTTCTGTCTGAAACAAAGGCCCTGTTAGAGAGCTCAGGCAAGGCATCCTCCCCGAAGTCTTCCCTTTCCCAAGGGCACTGACCTGAGCAGCGAACCACTCCTCCGCATCCCTGCGGTTGTTGGCCAGCACCCTCTCATATTGACACCGCATCTCATCCAGGACCTTGTTGAGGTCCACAGTGGGGGCAGTGTCCAGCTCCACATTGAGTCGATCTCCAAGCTGCTCACGAAGCAAGTTGACCTCCTGAGAATGGAAATGGAGTAAGGAATGTCAGAGTGGGGTTTACTTCTGTTTAAGAAAGATTTTTAAAATTTACATTTATGTGTGTCTGTATGCCACATGGAGCTGGGGTTATGGGCAGTTGTGAGCTCCCTGACATGGGTACAGGAAGCTGAACTTGGGTCCTCTGGAAGAGCAAACAGCACTCTTAATTGCTGAGTCATTTTCCCTTATACTCTTTCTATTAGGTCCAAATGTTTCAGCTATTTGTCTGCAAAACAGGTGTAATTTTGTACCCTTTCCCAGAGGATTATTGTGAGACAGGGAAGAGTTACTACACACTACTACACACACAGTAAATCTATAAAATTAATGACACACGCTCAGGTATCCATAATTGCCAACTATTGTTACCAGCTAAGGTATCCACACTTGCCAGCTATTGTTACCATCAAAATATTCAAAGAGTAAATTTTTTCTTTGTTACATCAATCTGCTTCTCATTTTAATAGCTTATGACAGAATCAAATTATAAACACACAATACCTACAAACATGATTCCAAGTATTGTGTGATTGTTTATCCCTTTTTTGGAAGGGGATACACAGTCAGTTTTATCAGCTCAATTTCCTTGTTATACAATAGAGCTATGGAAAAAACCATGAGTTGAGTTACTTCTCAACCCAAGCAATGGCAGGAAAAAGAGTGACCTCACCTCCGTGCCACTGATGAGGGTTATGTTAATGATGCATGCTGTACATCACATCTACCTTGAGAGACACTGGGGCAATCATGCTACACAGTGAGAATGTCTCTAGTTTTGTTCCAGTATAGGCAGTGTCTGTCCCTGTTCAATTTATACACATGAGATTTCTCAACAGAACTCCTCCTATAGTCTTTGGCCCAGCGGCCACTCCACTCACCTCTTCATGGTCTTTCTTAAGGCAAAGTAGATCATCTTTCAGAGACTCCACATGGGCCTCCAGATCTGACTTGCACAGGGTCAGTTCACCCAGGATCCCACGAAGACCACTGATGTCATTCTCTACCAGCTGGCGCAGGGACAGTTCGCTCTCATACCTTTCAGAGTAGGAGAAAGGGAGGGAAGTGGCTTAATTGGCTCAGAGTACTGGGATGCAGGGTTGGATGACACATGGCCTCCAGAGAGTCACACGCCTCAATTTTCCTTACATTCCAAATGAAGGTGAGTTCAGGGTTCAAACATTCTCAGTTAAAAATATATATTATGCAGAAAATATTTTCTCTCTTACTGGAAGACATTAATTATTGTTAATTATTATTTTATAATTAAATTTAAAATTTAACGTGTAAATTGCATACACAAAGCACACTGTGGCTTAACAAAATAAACATAATTTGACTTACTTTGACCTAAAATCATCGGCAGCCAGTTTGCAGTTGTCCACCTGCACGGCAAGTCTAGAATTCTCTGCCTTCGTGCACAATATCTAAGAGGTAAGTCATCATTTAGTGAGGAGCTCTTTAGAAGAAATCCACATATCTATTTTAACAGCCTTGCCACTCATTAGTTTATGAAAGTCTTTCCAAGTTAACATAATGTCTCTTCCAACCCATGATTCCTATTAACTGTGCCACTTCACAGAATAAAAAAACATTCAGTGCCAATTGAGAAACAAAATACAGAAGCAAAAGACCTTCCCTTCCTAAAATGAAGGATTTCACCTTTTCTTTCTTAGTATGTGTAGGTGTGTGTGTGTGTGTGTGTGTGTGTGTGTGTGTGTATGTGCAGGTGAGCGTGTATATTTAAGAGTATGTGTATGCACATGAGAGTGTACACATTTGAGTGTGTCTGTATGTTGGTAAGAGTGTAGCCTTGTGCAGTGAGAAGAAGGTGAGAAGTTTTAGGTGCTTGTGAGCTGCCACACTTGGATGGTAGGAACTGAACTCAGGTGCTCATGAGCAGTACAATGTTGTTAATCACTGCTGAGCCGTCTCTGGGGTTCAAGGTTTCCTTTATCAGTGATGCAGGGCATTTTGTCACCATCACTGGCTTTTGAGCTTTGTTGAAGTTTCCCACACTGCTAGTGTTTGTTAGAATTGCATCTCTGTGGTCACAGAAATCCATCAATTAAAAAAGGAGAAGTGGCTTTGTTGGTCAAGGGTTTGAAACACGAGTAGGAAGATCTGGGTTCAATCTCACAGAGCTCATGTGAAAAAGGTAAGTATAATACTCAGTGTCGGTTAACCCCTGGTACTAAGGAGGTGGAAACAGTAAGATCCCTGGGGCTCCCTGGCCAGGCCTCAGGGACTGCAGCTAAATCAGTGAGTTCCAGTTTCAAGAAGAGACTCTGTCTCAAAAACAAGGCGAGGAACGCAAGGTACTTGCCATGGACCCCAGACCTCCTTACCCACACTCAGGCATGTGTTCCCTCCCCACACGATCATATATCACGTCGCCCACCAACCCCACATTTTGCACACATACACACAAATAGAGAACGATTTCCAGAACTCAAATGGATGGCATTCAATATCTGTTTGATAAAGAATATAAACACGCAATGATACATGAAGAATGGGGTTTAGAAGACGTCATAACTCAATTTCCTTCACAGTGTAGACAAAGTCTACAGCAAGGTGACATTTCTATAGTCACCCAATAATTCTCTGAGAATGAGATTGATTATTTGAACTAACTCTGGGAATCCCCCTTTCCTTTGTTTTACATCCACAAAGCAACCTGCCCTAGTACAGCTATGAGAGAAAACAGAATTGGAAAACAGAGAACATTGGGAAACATTAGGGCAGTGAGACACCCAACCTTTTGTTGTAGCTCTTCAATGGTGTCAAAGTACCGCTGATAATCCGGGCAGACCGGTGTGGCATCGGGCTCACATTGCTCTCGGATCCTGCACTCCAGCTCTGCATTGTTCTCTTCCAGGCTTCTCACCCGCTCTAGGTAGCTGGCCAATCTGTCATTCAGGAACTGCATGGTCTCCTTCTCATTACTGTTGAACGTCCCTTCTTCACACCATGCACAGTTCCCCACCAGGCAAGGACTGTTACAACCGCCAGTCAAGTAGCACGGTGAGAGGCAACCGGCCGGGAGGTGAGCCCTGCAGAGGAAGCTCGGGGTTTGACATCTGGATGTGGCGCAGGTGCTGGGAAGGTAAGTTGTGCTGGTGGGGCAGAATGAGGCAGTTGTGCAGCTCGATGCCCCTGCATAGGGCTCAGAAGAGCAGCAGTCAGGGGAGCCTTCGGAAGCCATCTTCTGAGAAGGAATGAACAGATTGAATGGTGTATTGCTTAGGTCTCGCCTAGTCTCCCAAAGGTCTAGGACTTTTGGCTTCCTGAGACTTTTATATCTCCCTTCAAATGAGTGTTTACAGGACACACCGATGTTTTCTCTAGCCTTGCAGATGCCAGCTTTCCTACAAACATCTCATTAGTGTTGATTATTTACGGAGGAAGTTGTATGCCTCGTAAAAGGAGGATAACTTCAGGTTACTAAATCAGGACTAACGCCATTTCCACATGCTGCTTGGATAAAAATTCTTATTTCAGCAAACGGCCATAGGAAGCACTACCTTTTTGAATGAATAAGGAACCAAAGAAAAAAATCGAGCCATCAGTAATTAAAGGTAGAGATCATTGGAGATACAGAAAGTAATATTCCAACAGGGTTTGATTTTGAAAATTGATTGCTCTTGTCTACTTTACAAATGGACATCACAGCTTATTAAATTGTATTTGTTTGTGCTACCAACCACTGTAAAAATGGCGGTTAGCAATCTCAATCTTGAAGTGTCTTTTTTTTAGTGAGTTTGAAGTATGTGCTTACATGGTACAGGAAAAGGTCTATGCTGAGTGCAAATTATGTGCATTCATTTTATAGACTGATGAGAATAATTGAGTCAAACTATGAACTGGTTATCAAGATCTGAATTGCGATCTTTGGTCATCTAGAATTTGTGGTCTGTAGCCAAGCACTAAGCATGCCTAACCCTGCTTAGTTGGTGAGATTGGATGTGCACTGAGTGGATAGTCAGACACGCAAGCTTTGCTTTCTCATGTTTACATTTTAGAAGCGTTATGCTGTTTTTGAAAAGCAGTCTTTCTTTCTTTTTCCTTCCGTCCTTCCCTCCCTTCTTCCTTCCTTTGAAGTTGGAGATCAATCATAAGGTATTGTTCATGGCACATAATTGATTTACCTCAACCTATAGTCCCAGTCCTTACCTATATTAAGGAGAGCAGAGAGAGAAATTGCAATGAGGGTTTAGCTGTAATCTGTGACGGAGCTCCTTACCCATTATACTTGGGAATAGAGCCAAGGAAGCCACAAAAATCTTACTTTTAAAAAAATATGGAGTCTGTCTCCTCTTTTTTATTTAGGAAAGTCTCAATTTCATGAAAATGAAAAATATTTGGATGTTGGGAATATGATTATGTGATGTCTGTTTCAGCTAACAGTTTCACTGAGTTAAGAACCTCTGGTACAGAACTAGATGGACATTGGTTCTAGGATCTCACCTCTACTATAACTATAAACTGGAATTTCATGTTGTCTGATTTTAATTGTGGTTTTTATTTCACTTTCAAAAATTACACAGAGAAAATTGCTTTCAGCATCAATAAAAGTCCACTGTGCGTGTGTGTGTGTGTGTGTGTGTGTGTGTGTGTGTGTGTGTGTATGCATGGATATGCATGTATGTGGAAAGTAGACATTAATGTTGAGTGTCTTAGATTGCTTTTTATTTCCTTATTATCATTTTTGAGACAGATTTCTCTACATAACTCTGGCTGACTTGGAATTCACTGTGTAGACTAGGCTGGCTTCTGACTCATATTAATCTACCTGAATCTGTCTCCTGAATGATTTGATAAAAGGCATGTGTTGTCAGGAGCCAACATAGGAGAAGCTAAAAACTAGCAGGAGATCTTTCCGAGATGGGTGTGACTTAGATTAAAATCTACAGTGGAGCTCCAGTAGGCAAGTCCTAGGAGAAATTCATTTGAGGAAAGATTTCTGTTATCAATATGCTTTCTTGTTATTATTAAACATATATAATGATCACTAGGCATTAGCCTACCCTTTGAGCAGATCTCTGCAGAACTACAAAGATGTACTGTCTCTTAGTGATGCTATACAGACAAATGAATGAGTTCCCAATTCTTTATAATGATCCTATAAGAATTCCTAAAATTATATCAGTATTTATTAAGATCTTTTATAGTGGGACTGCTATTAGGTTCTCTCTGATAATCAAAACTGCACTGAGAACTCTGCCAGTCTTTAGTGTCATGAGTTAATTGCTTCTGAGATACCAAGCAGACACCTCCTACTCAGAGCACATTAGTGGTTGTAAAACCACTAACTAAAGGTCATAAAAAGGGAACTAACAATTCATTATAGTTGCTAGGACAGAAGATAAAATATTGACTGGGTTTATCTATACAAAAATTCAGTAATAACGCAGTTATGGCTTTTAACTTGCCATGAACCCGTAGAGCTGTGACAAATAATGAATGTTTAGAATGGACATGTAAGAAAACATTCTCTGTTGTAAACTTCTTATTTGATTTATGGTTTGAATTTATGTGTAAACTTGTCATGAACTTTTTACCATGTGATCATGTATTCTGATGTGTTGGTGCTGAAGACAAAGAGAGGAGAACATTCCTCTTATCCCCTTTTACTTAGACCCCTTATCCCCCATTTTCACAAGGCCCTTTCCCCTTTTTCTTCAAGGACTTTCATAGGACACTTTTTACAACTTAGAAATAAACACTAAAATCACTTTTCAAAGTGTCCCTTTTTCTTCCTGAGATTTCAACAAGCAGCTGCATAGTTTCTGCTGAGATACAACAAAGGCTACTTTATTTGCTGTTAGGCTACAGATGTTAATCACCTAAACTGGCAGTTTTTAGCCCTCAGAATTAGCAAGAAACATTTTAGGACTTTTTATAAGTTATCATCAGCATTCAGTATAGTTAGAGAGCTGGAGACATTCTGTCTTTAAAACTACTCTGGAGTCTGACTCTGTGTCTTGTTTCAACCTTCTCCAGGCTGGGAGGCTCTTGCCGATGTGCCACCTTAACTTTTGAGACAAAGTCTCTCACGGACTAAAGGTTCACCCACTCAGGTAGGCTGGCTAGCCAGTGAGCTCTAGGATCATCTTCTACTTGGTCCCCCAACACTGGGATTACTGATGTGTTGCCATGTCCAGCTTGATCTCAAAGCCTCATGCTTGCGCAGCAGACTTTTTACTGATCCAGACATTTCTCCCCAGCTCCTCTAAGGAAAAAAAATTCATGATCTGAAACAAAACACAATTAACCTCCCATTCCTACCCTGAGCATCACTTCCCAGGTAGCTGCCAATGAAAATACAGTAATAAAAAATCAGAAGGAGTATATAAGATAGCATCCTGGGATTTATTCGCAAGTTGTTTAAATTGTTCTGCTACATTCTAGAGGGGTTTACAGTGTACTGATACTACTCTGTGAAGGAAGTGGGGCTGAGAGTTCAAAGACGCACTTGAAAAGATTAATACCTAAAATAAAGCCACAACCCAGGAGCAAACTGATAACTAACATACAAAACCTCGTTGAAGAGAAATGCTCTTCTTCACTAGCCAGCTGTCCTAGACACAGGTAATTTAAATGTAATACTAGGAAGCAGACCGTGGAGATGCATAGCTGGAATCCCAGCTTTGGAGGCTGAGGCAGGAGGATCAGGTCTTTGAGGACTGTCTGGGTTACATGTCAAAACCCTGCCTCAAAATCCCATCCAAAAAGTGTTACATAACATGTTATTATTTTAAATTAACTGCAGATAAAATTAGGAATATCTCCTTTTGCCTCAAAGTAAATTCTGACTGGAGAGTTTTGGCTGCTGGTTCTTGTGTCTGTGGGTCATGGCTATTCGTTTTGGTCTTGATGAAATAGACAGTTTTGCACAGTAATGGATAGCTGTACTCTCAGAACATGGGAGGGGGCCAGGGTACACATCTGCAGCTCATGATCCTCAGAAGCAGAGGCCACTGGGAACAGAGGAAAACAGGCTCTTTCATGGTTGTTTCATGAGAGGCCACAATAACAAGCATGGCTGTTTCATTGATGGCATCCATGATTGCTTTGGGACATCCACTGACTCCTGCTGCCAGAATAGGTTTTCAAAAATATGATTCCATTTCTTTAATTTTTTATTCTTTACTGATACAACCCAAGCAATCTACCTTGCCAAACAGAATCTCACTTCCCTGGCTGACAGCCACCTTGTGGCTTATTACTTGGTTCACAAACCCAAGCTCCGGCCACTCTCCCCGCTCATAGATATTATTTCTCCTGCCCTTCATTTCCTGGCTTAAGGTTCATGTCAAAACCCAGTGGCAATGCTATCCAGCTGCTTCAGCTTGAGACATATCTATCAGACTCCTCACATCAATGCTAAAGGAGCATGTGGAAGAGAGGGTAGCAGAAAAACTGTAGGAGCCACAGGTGGCAAACAGCAAAGAAATAGTGTTTACAGGACACAGTAGGGCAGCACAGGAGGAACAAACAGCAGCTGTGACAGCATGCTCAACTCATGCAAGCCCAAGGCAGAGCAGAGAGAGAGGTGAACACAGGGTTCTACCTACCCATAGTTGAGGAGTTATTGGCAATTTGTAGCTGCTGGGAAAGGGAGAGTTGATTTGATTGAAGAGTGTCATCCATGATAGGTTGACTACATTCCAATGGAAGGCCACATACGCAAGGATATATGGACAGCACAATCTGGGCTTGGAAAGGACACAAAGTTGGGTGAACTGGAAAGTGGGGGTATATCTGGGTGGTGATGGGAGAGGGCATGAATAGGATCAAGAGACCTTGTGCAAAATTATCAAAAGAAAAAAACACACACACACACAAGTTTATAGGTGATTTTCTTTTGTAGCTTTATTAGTCTTTTCTGGACAGAGTCTCTTAAGATATAGTATGTCTTATATATGGTCCTTAGCACATAGGAGGTTGTTAATAAATGTTTGCTAAAGGGGCTGGAGAGATGGCTCAGCGGTTAAGAGCACTGACTGCCCTTCCAGAGGACCTGAGTTCAAATCCCAGCAACCACATGGTGGCTCACAACCATCTGTAATGGGATCTGGTGCCCCCTTCTGGTGTGTCTGAAGACAGCTACAGTGTACTCGCATATATAAAATAAAAATCTTTAAAAAAAAAAATAAATGTTTGCTAAAGGTAAATCCATTCAGTTTAATAAGGACTTCTGTTTTGATACATAATTCTTTACAAAAATTAATATTGAAGACCAGAAAAATTAGTGGGGGATGAAGAACCCTGGCCTGGTGGTCCTACTTTCATGTAATAATTTAAATGTGCATTTGGGTGTAACATTCTTACTCGCTAACTGTATTTTCCTTTTCTAGGAATGGAATGTCTTTGGGCCTTCTTATCTTCGTCATAAAATGAGAAAATAATACCTGTGTTTTCTACTGTGCGGTTGGCAAACAATAAACAACAGATGCATCTTACTTTATAAAAGTTAATATTGCTAAATGGTACATCTTGGCCCCCAAGGACTGTATGGTTGTTAACATGTTCGCGTTCTTTCTTCACATTAATTTACTAAGAAAATGTGATATATGGCTAGGTGCAGTTTTGACAAAGCTACGTAGCCATCATGTTGACTAAGACATTAACATTTTCCATCACAGTAGGATGTTATTTTGTGCTCCTTTTCTCTTGGCTCCAAAGATAGATATTATAGTGTTTCCAGTGACCATGAATTACTGTTCAGTATTCTTGAATTTTATGAATGGAGCCACATAGTGTCCATAAGTTTACGTCTGATTTCCTCCAGTTACTATTATATCTTTTAATTCCCTGGTGTTACATCAGTATTTCGTCATTCTGATGAATGTTTAAAAATCTCTTCTGTGGATGAATAGTATAAATAAAACTTTTATAACATTCACATACAAATGTTTTTGTAGATGTATTTTTTCTCTTCTTTTGGATCAATATTAAGAGTAAAATTATTGAACTGTGAGTAAGTATATATTTCTATATTTCTTTTTACAAGAAATTATCAGAGACGAGAGAGATAATTCAGAACTTCCTGCCCTCCCCCCCCAGCTATGGAAAACTAATATAACTCTTTTGTGGAACAAAGTCCAGATGTTTCTTTTTTTGAGATTTCTTTTATTTATTTTTGATATATTTTATTTTAATTAAGTATATGGTATTTGTATATGGGTATGTTGCATGAGTGTAGATGCCTGCAGATGCCAGTAGAGGGCGTCAGAGACACTGAAATTAGAGTAAGAGGTGATTGTGAGGGGTTGGGGATTTAGCTCAGTGGTAGAGCACTTGCCTAGCCCTGGATTCGGTCCCCAGCTCCGAAAAAAAAGAATAAAAAAAAAAGAGGTGATTGTGAGCTACCTAACATGAGTGCTGGGACCCAAACCCAGGAGACAAACGTAGATTAGTATAAATAGGTTATTTTAAGTTATGAGCTAGTCAGCGAAGAGCCTAGCTATATGCCAAGGTATTTGTAAATATATCTGTCTTGTCTCTGAGAGCACGGGGCTGGCAGGAAGAACCAGACCTAACTTCTATAAAGGACTCCATTTCCGTCTATTAGGCCATACTTCCCAATGTCTCTACTGCCTCCCAACATTGCTGTCAACTGGGGAGCAAACCTTCAACACATGCGTTTGGGGACACTTAATATTCAAGCCATAATGAGATCCCATAACTCATGGTGTTATCAATAATGCATGAGCTGACTGGTCAATCTGAGTCTTCTCCGGTTGGTCCTGTCAGAAGTTAGTTTCAGACACTCTGCCCTTTGTAGATGTTGAGTTTTGATTTGCACCACCGCAGTGATTAACTATATAAAACAGTTTTTCATGTATTATTTTAGCTGTTCATCTACTGATGGTTATCTAGGGAGGTTCTATTTCCTGGATATGATGACTAGTTTGCCAGTAAACAGGGGTTGGAAGGGAAAATTCAGGGACATCTAGCTTCATATACACCTATGTATTGGAATGTTCCATACTGGGTGTCATTTTTCTGGTGTTGTGATGGAATACAATGTTAAGAAGCAAATTTGGAGAGTAAGGATTTTTAAAAAAATTTTTTCTTTAGCTCACAGTTTCATTGTGACTTAACCCATAATGAGGAAGACATGGCAGCGAGGGTATGAGCCCAGCCTGGTAGTCAGGAATCAGAGAGAGAGAGAGAGAGAGAGAGAGAGAGAGAGAGAGAGAGAGAGAGAGAGAGAGAGAGAGAGAGAGACAGAGAGAGAGAGACAGAGACAGAGACAGAGAGAGACAGGGACAGAAAGAGACAGAGAGACACAGAGACACAGACAGAGACAGAGAGATAGAGACTGAGACACACAGAGATACAGAAAGACAGGGATAGAGAGAGACAGAGAGAGAGACTGAGAGGCAGAGAGAGACAGAGAGAGAAAGAGGGACAGAGAGAGACAGGGACAGAAAGAGACAGAGAGACACAGAGAGACAGAGACACAGAGGGGTAGAGACAGAAAGATAGAGACTGAGATAGACAGAGAGATACAGAAAGACAGAGACAGAGAGAGAGCAAGAGAGCAAGAGAGCGAGAGAGTGAGTGAGCGAGAGTGAGAGAGAGCAAGAGAGTGAGAGAGACAGAGAGAGACAGAGAGAGACAGAGAGACAGAGACAGAGAGACACAGAGAGGCAGAGACACAGAGAGGTAGAGACAGAGAGACAGAGACTGAGACAGACAGAGACAGAGTGATACAGAAAGACAGGGAGAGAGAGAGAGAGAGAGAGAGAGAGAGAGAGAGAGAGAGAGAGAAAACAGAAGTGGAGCCAGACTATAAAACCTCAAAGGCAGCCCACAGTGGTGTACTTTCTCTACCTCCTAAAGGTTCTATAGTCTTCTCAATCAGTGCTACCAAGTGGGGGGCCAGTACTCAGATACCCATGGAAAGCATTTCTCATTCAAATCAGCATACCGGGTGTCCTGGTCGGTGTTTTTAAAAGTCAATTTGACACAAGCTAGAGGCATCTAAGATGAAGGGACCTTAACTGAGAAAACACCTCCATAAGCCTGGCCTGTAGACAGGTCTGTAAGGTACTGTTTTGAATAATGATTGATGTGGGAGAGACCAGCCGTGGTGGGTGGGGCCACCCCTGGGAGGTTGGTCCTGAATTGTATAAGAAAACAGGTTGAGCAAGCCCGGAGGAACAAGCCAATAAACAGCTTTCTTCCATGACTTCTGCTTCAGTTTCTGCCTCCAGGTTCCTGCTCAGATCTCTTTGATCATAAACTATGATAGGAAGTGGAAGCCAAATAAGCCCTTTTCTCCCCAAGTTGTTTTTGCTCATGGTGTTTTATCATAGCACTAGAAACCCCAACTATGACACCAGACGATGAGGTTTCCCCAGACTAGCTAAAATGACAAATCCAGTAAGTCTTGCTTTACCACCACTGTTTTCAAGGCTCTCAGTTTTTCTTCTAATGACATCAGGAGTTAAGAAACACATTTAATGAAGCCATAGAAATAAACAAAAGTTATAGACATTTCTGCTATGCCATAGACGCAAGATTTATTAGGAAGACCATGAGGAAATTCCTTGATTCGCAGAGAGATACCCACCAAGACTGAAAACAGAAACCCCAAACACCCAAGGGAAGGCACACATTAACATGAAGGAGTCAACATCTTCAAACATCTTGAAGTATCAACAGTCCACACGGTAAGCACCGTGTCACCAAAGACTCTGGTTTCTTTTTGCTGAGGCAGGAGAGGACGTTGTCATGACAATTTCACTCAACCCCAACTTCTAAATCAGAATAAACTGATTGCAGGGTCTCCCGGGTAAACATAGAGCTCCCTGGTTGACTCTTTCGAAGACTGGTGCCAAGTAAGGGAGCCACAGGTCAGCAGCACCTTGGGGTGCAGGGTTCCTCACAGCCTGGCTGCACATAGGTGGTGAGGTTGACGGTCAGCAGGTCTGGGGTTGGGTGGCAGGAGTTGAGCAGGAAGCAGGTGGGCACACAGGGCTGAGGGATGTGGCAGGGTGGGGGACAGTTGTCACAGCAGGTGGGCTCCAGCTGCCAAATGGTGTGTGGGCAGGTGCTGGGCAGGCAGACTCCACAGCGACAGGACTTGTCAGAGGAGCAGATGGTGGTGGCAGGGCCTGTGGGGACACTGCAGCAGCGGGTGACACAGCAAGCCATGGTCTGGAGTCTGGTTGGCTTTGGTCTCTTGTAAAGATGAAGTTTCTGAGGTTCAAATGTCTCCTCTTGCTCCGGGGTTCTTATATACCCTCCCCAGTGGGCGTTGACCCTACCAATGGGCTTCTTTCCTGGTTCTAGTTTATGTTCCTGTTCCCATTATCCTGTAATTGGCCTGCCATTTAGATGCCTGTAAAGAGTCCCTGTTCTGCTAATTACCTTTTATTTGGATTCATTGCCAAATCTTAACTGATTACACTTGCTGTTTGTCAGTGGGACACAAGCTTTATGATGTGCCACAAAAGGCTTCTCCAACTACAGTGTCACCACCAGGCTTTGAGGGACCACAGGGGCATGACAGTAATCTGCAGAATGCTGCTCTAGTCTCTTTGCCCCTTTCTCTATCAGCTTGATGAACTCTTTTATTTTTTGAAGAGATGAATTGTATTTTAGTTACTGTCCATGAGCTTTGGGGCACTTGAAGCTCAACACTACACTAAAGTGGTTTGATGAGAAGGATGGACAAACTTTACAAATAGATATTGCTTTTATATAAAATATTTCATATTCATTAAAATTGAAAATGTAAAAAGGCATAAAAATTCATACTTATAAATAGGATAGAATGATTCTTGACTATACAACCATCCATTTTTACGTTTCTGGAATCATTTTATGTAGATTATATAATGTATCTTTTCCCCCCAGTACTAAATAAGACTCTTCCTTATTTTATTGAGCAAAAGCAAGACAGAAAAAAAAATCTCTATATGGCAAGTTTTTATTTGTATCCGATTACAGAGTACCATCAGTAAGCAGAAGGTTACAATCTGAACATAACGCAAAATTGGGGATTAGTCAGTTGTCCCAAGTCCATCAGGTGTCTGAAGCACACGGAAGAGCTTATGAGGAGTAATTTGGTGTGATTAAACATTTCTGTACCTTATTTGACAATTATCATTCATATGTGTGTGTGTGAGTGTGTGTGTGTGTGTGAGGTGTGTACACACACACTTCCAAATTAAAAAGCTCAAGAATGATGTTAACATTAATTTCTTTAAAAAGTCTATTATATTAAATTGCATTGGAAGCAGAAATATAAAAAATGATCAATTTACTAAATACTGATGAATTTACAAACAATTGAAAATGAAATTAAAGTTTCTACTGAAATGTGTATTCCCGTGACATTTGAGAGGCACTCACAAACCATGGAAATAAACATATTTCCCCCCCCAGATTTCGAGAGACTAAAGGTTCTAGGAGTAGCACTGAGCCCTCTACGTTAATAATGAGAATCATGGTGGGCAAAGACAGAAGATAATTTTATTCTTTCATATGGCAGGAACGCTCAGGATGTGGTCACTGAAATCTCCACTCCACAGCCTAAGTTTTCTTTCTTCCGTCAGTGGAAGTCTGGCTTCTCCGGAAAAGTACAACCAGTTGACCTAACTATGGCTCTTACTCTACAGTGGCCGGCATGGATGCATTCAGTCAGAGGCTTGTCGGAGACCAGTTGAGACAGAGTCCCTCCAACAGATCCGTCTCCTTCTCCATTGGTGTCACTGATCTCTTCCTGGTTTTGATCCAAGACAGGGAAAGCCGTGACATCGTTTCCTGTAGCCACTGTAGTGTCACCTCTCCCTTGGGTGACGATCACGGTCCTCTTTGCCTCTTTGAGTTCGCCTTTGGAAGAGCCTGCACCTTTTGAACTATTTCTTTAATGTCTTTAGTCTCAAAGCCTTGCTCTCTGGCAAAAGTCGCAGCTTCTGTCTCATTTCCAAAGAAGATGTCAACATAAGGCAGGACTTCCATCAAGGCTTCCTCGAAGAACTGGCTAATGAACAGCGCAGACAGGTTCAAAGTGAAGGTCCTGTTGTTCTCGGCGCAGCGCGAGCGACTTTCAATACTGACTCTGGGGAGACTGTAAGGAAGAAGCCAACTATGTAGTAAACTCTGGCTTTTTCTGCCAACATCCAGTTCCTCTCCAGATCAAGGTGCTTTTCTTTCTGATTAACAACTGGCGGCAGCAAGGTTAGCAACAAGGGACCTGTTGTCACCAGTGATGCGCACGGCACATGTTCCTGTCGGCTGCTCGTTCTGCTCACAGGAATGAGCATCCGCACATGCGTCAGCAGCTTCAGGACCTCAGCAAACGTATCTATCCCAATGCATCCAAAGAATGTTGCTGATCTGTGTGGCTCCTGAACCACCCGCTGAGTCACTTTTGTTGAATTCCGCATAGAGCCACCAGCATGATATTCAACTTGGATTTTTTTTCTATTTTTTTTTTTTTTTTTTTTACAAGTTCATCGAACAATTCCTTGTGCTTGTCTTCAGCCAAGATCTGGTCATTTGGTTTCAGAGAATACTTATCAAGGAAATCTTAGTCTATTACGGCAGAGACGTCAAGAAGAGGATTTCCCATTCCAAACAGCACATTTTCACCCAGCGCTTGTGGCGCGTCCACCTCGAGCTTTTTGGGCTTCGGCTCGCCCGCAGCTGCCATCTTCGCACTCTCCTCCGCAGCTGCGGTCTTCGCACTCTCCATAATGTATCTTCTTGCATAAGCTCATACATTCCATTATCTTGCATTCCTGATTTTTTATGTTTCCTAGTATTTATCAGTAATTGAACTTCTGGGTTACTTTAAGGTTTCATTTTATTAATTATTTGCTTTTTATTAATCTCAACCATTTTCTTTAATAACTGTGGCAATAGAGATTCTCTATTTGAATCTTTGTGTCCTTGTTTCTGATTATTCTGACATAGAAATAGTTACTAGATAGAGTTATAGGGACAAAAGTAAATGTCTAATAATTTCAAAGCCTTTAATACTAATTATACTACTGCCCTCCAGTACTTTTCCTGTTGTGTTTGGCTGGTAAACATTTTCAAAGTCCTTTCCAGTTTGCAAGACGAACGATAACATTTCATTTTTGCGTTTCCCATAGCAAGTTAGACTGACCCATGCTCCCATTGCACCTGTCCTGAGCATTTGACTCCTATCATGAATTAGCCCTGATTCTGTTACCGTGTTTTCACTTCCTTGGCTGTTCAATGGGGAACAGGACAGCTGCATTCTTTATCTTTACGTAGAATAAATTGAGACTACAAATTTAGAATCCAGGTAAAGCCAAGCACAAGAGTGATTTAGACTTCAGATACATTTCAATGCTTAAGAGTAAGAACTAGGTGTATTCCTGGGCAGTATCGTGCTTGTAGCTTAGAGTGCTTATGCTCGCCTAGACTCTGCAGCCTTTAAGGCACGGTTCTCATACTCCTCTCCCCTCCCACTCTAAGGCTACCTGTCCATCAGTCTATGATGTTAGGTGTATTTGTATATTTGGGAAACAGGCATATAGAACCAAGAGGCCCATGTTTGGAGCCAGCAGAACTCTGTATTATTGGTCCGAGGAGGACTGGTTACCTCCCTTGTTAGTGTAGGCAGTTTACTGTTGTGTGTCTTGCTGTTCTTCTCCGAAAAGGGAGGGCACTACATTCTCTTACTTAAAAAGACCACGGTGAGCTTCATGTGAGATGAAAAGAGCTTCAAGTCCGTGATATGCAAAGATGGGCACCATGATTATTGAAATAAGGCGCGGATCACTCAAGGCAACACAAAGATGAAAGGAACAGTCACAGAAGGAGGAGGGAGAAGAGGAATCTAGGTAAGAGGGACACCTCAGATGGGACAGCGGGCACTGATCTCAGAGTTCTGGCTAGTTACGTAAGTAAGCAACATCAGTGTTAACATCTGAGAGCAGAGCCAATGGTTGGCAGGTACACTAGGTTAAAAAATAAAAAAAAAAAAAAACGATTCCCACGGTTTTCTTTGAAAGAGAGTGTTGACAGTCTGTAATACTCTAGAACCTTTGGAGATTTATCACGGAATGAATAGTTGCTAAGTTCCAACTGGATTGCTTAAGGAAAATGAATATTTCGTGTGTGTGTGTGTGTGTGTGTGTGTGTGTGTGTGTGTGTGTGTGTGTTTGCCTGTATTTGGGTTCATGTGTGCACATGCATGTGGAAGCCAGAGGACAAATCCCACTGTTTTTCCTTACATATCATTTACCCTTCCTCTCCTCTCCTCTCCTCTCCTCTCCTCTCCTCTCCTCTCCTCTCCTCTCCTCTCCTCTCCTCTCCTCTCCTCTCCTCTCCTTTCTCTCTCTCTCTCTCTCTCTCTCTCTCTCTCTCTCTCTCTCTCTCTCCATTTCTTCTCTCTCTTTTTAAAAAGTTTATTATTTTTTATGTGCACGAGTGATTTGCCCATTGGCATGCATGTGCGCCGTGCGCGTGTCTGGTGCACACAGAGTCTAGAAGAGGACATCAGACATCTGGAACTTGGAGTACAGCTGGTCATGTGAGTGAGCCATCACGTGGCTGCTGGGAACTGAACCCAGATCCTCTGCCAGACCAGCAGGTCCACTTAACTTCTGAGACACCTTTTCAAGCTTCTACCTTTTTGTTTTGAGACAGCCTCTCTCACTGGTCTGGAACCGCTCAGGGAGGACACCTCTCTGGTTAGTGAGCTCCGGGGACCCCGTCTCCACCTCTTCAGCACTGTGATTACAAGCATGGGCCACAACACCCAGTTGAGTCCTAGCAATCAGACTCAAGTCCTTGGATTTGCAAGGCAAATACTTTACCAACCAAACTATCTCCTCAGCTCTATCTCATTCATTAAATAATTAATGACACAGTTAGTCATTTCTTGAAGTGTAATGCCAGGCTCAGCAAGCAAAATAAACTTTATCTGTGTCCTTGTGGAATTTACAGTCTGTTGGAAAGGCTTGTGACACATGTATTATACATTGCTGATATTATGAATCATAATGGGGGAAGGAAAGATTACGTTCTTACAGCAAATAACAAAGGGCAGGATGTTACTCTGACATTTTCTGGAGACAGGAAAAAAAAATGGTGTGCAGGCCATCAGATTTTCATGGCTGAAAGACGCTGTTATTTCGTATCTACAATAAAAGACTTATTATTGTGTATGTAGGACTTCATGTTTCTCTAGTCATAAATGAGATTTAAAGGTATATTAATAGACCGAGACAGTTATTAAATGATAAATCTATGATGACCGTCATTCTTTCTGAGCAGAGATGCAGTACTTTATGAATGCATTTTCTCCTCAGAGGCCCACAAGACGTGGAAGCTACTACACTTACCAGGGAAGCTAGTGAGAGCTGGAAAGGTGACACAATCCTTAGATCATCTGCTGACTCACTCGCTAAAGGCTAAATGTAGGACCCAGTGGCAGCAATCTACCATTTCTGTAAAATTTTATTTGTAAAAATAAAGGATTTTTTTCTTACACAAACATTCTTTTGGCTTTGTCTCAGGGCTTTTTCAGATTTGGCTTCTGTCTTTCTATATGTGTTGTTGTCTTTATGTGCATATGTATTATATAGTATAAGTTTACATATCCAATACATGTGTAATATACGTGCACATAGGCTTTGTAGCCCCAGAAAAGAGTTTTCTCTGTAAGTTTATGTTTGTTTATAAAATTAGCTAATGGTTTAAAAATATTCACTCATTCATTCATTCTTCTTCTTCTTCTTCTTCTTCTTCTTCTTCTTCTTCTTCTTCTTCTTCTTCTTCTTCTTCCTCTTCTCCTCCTCCTCTTCTCCTCTCTCTCTCTCTCTCTCTCTCTCTCTCTCTCTCTCTCTCCCTTCCCTCTCTCTCCCTTCCCTCTCTCTCCCCTTCTCTCTCCCCCTCCCCCTCTCTCTCAGACTTTCCCTGTGTTGCCCAGCCTGGCCTTGACCTCTTTATCCTCCTGTCTCAGCCTCCTGATCTTTGGAGGTACAGGCACTCTGTGCCCAGCTTTGGTGGAAGCTTTACATCTAGCTTTCAATCTATCATCCCAAAGCAGCTTGCATCCTACTGACAACGCGTCTATCACCTCTCTGATAACAGGTGGCAGACAAAGCATGTGTTAGTGTCCAGACGCTAGAGTTGAAAATAAGATTAAAGCAACCCAGCTCTTAGAGCTGAATATCTGCAGTTTTGATTAGAGCCAATTTACCCCCTTTTAGTCAAAATTGGATGTCATGATTTTGTTGAGGAATGTCACTTTTTTTTTCATTTTTTACATTTTTCCAGGCATGCTTTGAATCTGTGTCAAAGCTGCTGATTAGTTTCTTCCTCTCTTTGTATTCAAGGCTTTATGATGTGGGAAAGAGTTGGCCTTTTGAGTCAGACATGCCAGGGATTAAATTCTGCTTGCCTTAGTAACAAACTTTATAACTTTGAGAACATTTAATAAGCTAACAATTTTGCCCATATCATTATATAGTGTTGTTTTGAAGATTCATTGAGTTTGAGAGAAAGGAGAGAAGATGGACAGCAAAGACAGACAACAAGTTAGGAAGGTGGTGCCTTCATTTGGAACATTCTATGATAATAATAACGATGATGATAACAATAATAATAACAATAATAAATAATCTATTAAACGCAAGAAATATATCCCAAACACTAACATAAATAAAGAACACTGACGGCCAAGGAAATACAATTTATTAGAAAACCCATCAGGAGATTATTTTGCTTCTGAAAATACTCAATACAGAAAATAAGACCTCAGAAGCAATATGACCCAAACCCCCATACTTTAAAATCTTAAAGATTTCAATAGCACTTTTATAATAGATGATCACCTGCTGAAATCAATCAAATGACCATTCATCCAGATTGCATAAGCCAAGTCTTGATTTCTTTCCCTTAAAAACAAAGGTAGGGTTTCCATAGCCTAGGTCATCTGCCTACTTTAACATTGTGATAACTACTGAGAGAAGCAGACAGTGATTGGGACGATCCTGGGGTTTTCATTATGATGTGAGGAGTAAGGGAGCCACAGGTCAGCAGCACCTTGGGGTGCAAGGCTCCTCACAGCCTGGCTGCACATAGGTGGTGAGGTTGACGGTCAGCAGGTCTGGGGTTGGGTGGCAGGAGTTGAGCAGGAAGCAGGTGGGCACACAGGGCTGAGGGATGTGGCAGGGTGGGGGACAGTTGTCACAGCAGGTGGGCTCCAGCTGCCAAATGGTGTGTGGGCAGGTGCTGGGCAGGCAGACTCCACAGCGACAGGACTTGTCAGAGGAGCAGATGGTGGTGGCAGGGCCTGTGGGGACACTGCAGCAGCGGGTGACACAGCAAGCCATGGTTCTGGAGTCTGGTTGGCTTTAGTCTCTTGCAAAGATGAAGTTTCTGAGGTTCAAATGTCTCCTCTCAGTCTGGACTGTTTTATACCTTCCCCAGTGGGTGTGAGTCCAATCAGAAAGCTTCCCTCCTGTCCTGTTTTTGTTTGTGACACCCTTTCCCATTGAGATTATCTAATCAGTTTGGCATTTTTTTTTTGTCTATTAAAAGTTCCTGCCCTTATTAATTCAATTTGGCGTTTTGACTCATGGACCAACCATTTTGTCATAAGACCATCATAGTTTACCTTTATGGAATTCTAGGCATGCTCAAACTGGTATGAGTTATGTGTAATTTGCCCAAGTGACAACTCATGGACACTTTTAGGGTTTAAAATTTCTCAGTTCTTCTTAGTTTTCAGTAGTGTGCACTATATGATGTTTCATGTATTAAAACATTTTAGAGAAATTAGCTCAAATGATTAATTGGATACTTTTCCATTCAACGAAACCATCAAGAATATGGTCACTTATTTATTAATATTTCATCTGGCAATGTACACTTCAAACATTTCCTTTCTTCACTGATGATGGAATTCAGGCTCTCTGAGCAAGCAATGAGGCAGAATGTTGCAGGGTTAGTTTTTTTCTTTTTTAATAAATCTGTAGTATGCACTGTTGTTTTGTTTTGTTGTTTGTCTAGAGGCCTTTCAAAGGGGGGTGTTACATTATTTTTCCACAGCTTCTCTATTCTTAAAGATAGGCCAAAGAATAAAAAACATTGAAAAGAGTAAAAAAATCCCATGGCTCTCCTTGATCAGATGTCATGAAAAGAAGACTAACTTAGTCATCGTTCATTTTCACATGAGTGACACATGCACTTTAAAACAGGGCAGAATGGGATCCCATCAGAGAAACCACGTGATTCACAGAGTTAACACCAGGTCTTAGATGGCAATTCAAGGTAGAACGAGGGACTTCATTAAAAATCATGTTAGGGACTTTCATCTGCATATGTGTTTGTTTTACTCCCTTGGAATGGATGGTACATTCCTTTGAGAGGCCTTCTAACACATCTGTCACCTCAGCTGGCCTTGATTTATCTCCCTGTAGGCTGAAGTCGAGACACAACAATGCCTAATGTGCAATGGTTCTGACATCGTCACATATCTCCTTAGCACAAACCACTCTGCCAGTGGAATTGAAATCACAGATTTTTTTAAATTTGGATGGCAAATCATTTTTGATTAAGCACTGAGTACAGATTCCTCGGTGAGGTGTTGTTTCACCAAACATGGCATGTCTAAAGAAGGATAACTGAGAAAGCATTAGAACGTGATGCCACCGTGAAGTGCCATGCTTGACCTGTAGGAAGGGCAGGTGGCTTGTCTAATGCTTTGGATACCATGTTTCTTCCGTGAAGAAAGGTGTACTGTCTATCATCCCACTCGGGTTTCTGCTTTAGCTGCAAATGTTCTGTTCTCATTCTCTGCTTTTCAAACCTACTCATTTTCCAGGCTATGGCTCACATACCTCCTTTATAAATCAATTCTTCTAGATGTTTCCATAGTTTTCCAAGCTGTCTCTCAAGTTAACCTGCCATGTATTACAGCTTCTCTTATACTTCTTTCTCATGCCTGCATGGGGCCCTTCTGAGTTTGGAAACATGTCCTTGGTCTTGCTTATCTCCTTCAAGCACTTGAGAAGATACCTGGGCATCAGAGGCATCTGAGACATGCTTGGAATGTGAATGTGTGCATGTCTAATGGCCAGTTTGGCTGTGCCTTCAAGGACACATTTGAGTTTGTTTAAATATTCAGGGAAAACAAAAGTTAAAGGTAGGTGCTGATCTTGGAATTTAAAAACAACTCTAAGCTTTGTATAAATGTGTTTTATGAGTCAGGCAGTCGTCTGCATGTATCTGCGTATCCTAGTGTGACTTCCTTTCAGCTATTGAGATTTATGTTGGTGTCATCAGAAAGTATAATTCTGCTGTACACATTTATAGCTTCATGATGCATGTGTCAAGAGTCCTTGTGTAATTACAGCATTAGACACCGAGACAACACAAGGTTTGGGGAGTAGTGGTGTTTATTTACCTTAAAAATATGGAGATCCAGGAGAACAATTTTTCCATTTATTTGAAATCATTGTTCAAAACACAGAAAGAATACTTCTGTAAAAATAAAGTCTCAGGGTCAAAGCATATTCCAAAGTGCCTCACTAAAGCCATTTGCTAAGCAACCCTCAATAGCAACCTTTGCAGATCCATAGGGCAAGGTAGGGAAGCTCTTTACATGCTTTCCTTTAGCAGCAAGAGGGGTCACACTCACAAGGTTCAACACAGGTGGAAACAGAGATTCCTTTCAGGTTTGGGGCAGGGTAGCCCTTGTTGAGCAGCCAACACGATGACACATAGGAGTCAGGCACACAGCAAGGTGGGGGGCAAGTGTCACAGAAGCTGGACTGAAGGAGGTTGATCTTGTGTGGACAGGTGCTAGGCAGGCAGACTCCACATGGACAGTATACATCAGAGGAGCAGAGGGTGGTAGCTGGGCCAATGGGGACGCTACAGCATCCTTGCTGATAGGAATTGCAGCCAGTCATGGTGACAGTGAACCAGGTTTTGTTGCTGAGGAAGGTGTTCTTCCAAAAGGTGCCCGTGGAGGGCTTTTTATACCCACCTATTTCAGGGAACATGGCCTCCGCCTTCAGAATGCTTCCTTGTTGATGTTTGCACAAATCCACACAAATAGCACAGTGCCTTCTTTATCAAGCATGGGACAAGCACTCGTGTAGTTTTATTTGGCTCTGTTGCTTCACTCAAACTTGTTTCCTGCTGCAGCAGCTTTTTCTTCTTTCTTCTTTTCTTCTTTCTACCAGACACGTGGTGGTGTGTTTGTATGGATCAGAGGGAATAAATGAATATTGAAGACATACAACATGATTGTGCTAGGAGACAGCAGAGCTTGCTAGATGATTTCCTATATATTACCATGAACATCATCTAGACATGCACGCAAATATGAACATAAATAAGCCTTTGGTTTTTATAAGGTACAGGTTATTTTAACTACAAATTGAAATGGATTAAAATACAGGTTTTTGGGATGATTATGTGGTCTGAGAAATGTGCACCTGCATTTCTTTGCAAGCCAGCAGATAAAACTTTTTTGCTTTTCACAAAAACTAACCTACTCTGTCTCTTCCACTGGTCGAAGCCATGTTTAGTGCTGTTATTGATCAGTCAGTCAAATCCACACCTTTTTGCAAATTCCTTCCACTGTAATTCTGCTAGAGTGCAAATACTTCATGGTTGAAGTTAGTGTGTGAGCACACTAAAGGCCACTGGTTGGCAAATCCGTTCACTGGAATTAATGTGCTCACTGAATCTCTAGTATGTCCTGTAAAAGCAGTTTTAAAAACGATAAGCTTTTCTCTACTGTGGCTAGCTCCCAAATAAATGAGACAGACACTATAAGATTTATTTGATAATCTTTACAGCACAGTAGCCTAGCAGTCATTAATCTATTCTGCTCCTCTAAGCTAATCTGGTTACCTCCCAGGCAAAATCCCTGAGATACCTGCATTTTAGTATTGGTCTGCTCTCTCTGCCCAAGGTATGTTCCCATGGAGTCTCTTTAACTCTTTCCTTTTGCCAAATTCTCTGTCTCTTTCTCTCTCCCCATCCCCTGGCTGGGATTGGAATTCTAGCCCTATTCTCTCTTCCACTCAGCCATTGGTTGGTTAGCTTTTATTGACACATCAGAGAATAAATGGAGAGCAATGTTTATACAGCGTTCAGCCAGGAGAGTCTTAGGGCAAGCATTACATGCCATGTCTGGACTGTGACCAGATATGGGAGCAGAGAAATTAGCATTTGAATAATACAAGGATAATCTTTACACAGGACACAATAACATTATGTCTACCATGTCCTAAAGGGTGGGAAGGAGGCAGGGAAATAGAAGGTATAGATGGCCCTGTACTTGTAGGGAACATGATCTGATGGAAGCCACTAGCAATATTTTAGCATATGATTCTAAAAACAATCAAAAATGTGTTAAAGCTATGGAGCTTCAGAGTAAGCTATGAGGAAGTTTTAGAGTCCATTGTATTATAACTTACGAGTTGTCAGGCCTACATGAGGTTATTTAATTTATAAGGACTTCAGCTTTTCAACTGCAAGTCTAGAAAAAATAGTTAACTACTCATTATATTCTTGGTACTATGATAAAAGCCTCCAGCATTGTGCGTGGCAAGAAAAAAATGATTCAAGGCATGGAAGATGCTCCCAAGGCTGCTATGAGAAGTCCCAGAGGTGAAAACAGTATGGGGAGGGCTGGCATGACTGAAGAAGCTGTGTTAAGGTCTTTTAACAGATGTGTTTAGAAAGAAGTGCATTTCACAAAAGAAAAGCAATGGCTTCCCCATCAACTCTGCACTGCCACGACTCTCAGCCCTTGCCCTACACTAAATCAGTCACCCCTATTCTTGTGCCTCTGTTGAATGCCATATCTACCCATAGTGCTTTGCTTCATGGTTTGGTTCACAATTTCTTTCTCCTTGGTTACAATCCCTTTCAAAACAGGGACATTTTATCCATTTTGGTATCTCCAGTCCTAGCTGAGTCCTGAGGTGATGGGGTGGATTGTAGAGGCTGAAACAAGAGGATAAATAGCAAAGGAAGGGAGGTATTAAGTAATGGTCAGTGGCAGCTATTGTGCTGTGATCATGTGTCACCTTGACTCAGGAAGCAAGTGAAGGTTCAGCCTCATTCGAGGTTCTTCAAAAGGGAGAATTTTAATGTAGAATGTTTGTTTATTAAGTGGTTATCAGAGAACTGAAACATCCAAAGAGGGGAAGTTGGGATTTATACAAGAAACAACCACCAGCTCTCAGTCCGGAATAGGGGTGACACTGCTGTTAGTTAGACAGAGATTAGGGGGTGGGGCATCAGAACAGAACTTTCCCTTCTGGGTGCTGAATGGCAGTATGCTTATAACCATGGAAGTTCCGATCCTGGGGTCCTTGACAAAACCACTAAGCCCTAGGCAGTGATGGGGAGGGGAGAGCTTTATGTAAGTCACAAGCTTGTAAGTTAGAAGACAGGAAATTTTGCCCTAGAAAGGCTATTGTCCTAGAGCAGTCCTTCTATGGAAAAATGGCTTTAATATAGTTCCTCTTCTTGTGGCAACCTCCAAACATACAATCACCTCATTGCTACTTTATAACTGTAATTTTGCTACTATTATGAATCATAATTTAAATATCTGTGCTTTCTGATGGCCTTAGGCCACTCCTGTAAAAGAGTCAATCAAAGGGGTTGAGATCCACAGGTTGAGAACCACTGTTCTAGGGGTTTCAAGAGCAAGGCTTTTGTAAGGAATTGTGGGGAGTATATCCAATTGACAAGCACCAGGGTATTTATAATTTTTGAGTTATCTGCTTTATTAACACTTATATTGGCTGCTGTGATCTGTAGGTCACTGGATGTCTTGGGTTCTATAGATCTAAAGAAAAATTAGTTATTAGACAGTTATCCATATGACTGGGCCTGGGAAGATGGTTCAGTCAGTAGAGTGTACAACAGATTCTGTGAGAATGATTGCACTGGCTGTGGACGGTCCTGCCTGTCTCTCTGAAGAGCTGAGTCATTACAGGGTACCGTCTGTCTCCCCAGAGAGCTATGTCATGTTTCAGTAAAAACAGAAATCTTGAGGCATCACAGTATTTTGAGCAATTCTTTGGAAATAATAGTTAAAAGGACAAGAAGGGTGGTAGGGTAAAGGCACACTTTGCCTGGGGGAGGAGCACTGAATATGTAAATCAAGGTCAGATGGGGCACTATGGCAGAATGGAATCTATGTTAGTCTTGAATCAGAGACAATGGAAGAAAAACTTGGATGCCAGGGACAATCTGATGAAGACGTATAACTCCTTGGCTCTTTATTCTGTTGTCAACATTACATAATTTCTTAACTTAAGGGCAGTTTGTTTTGCCTGAAACTCACTAAGACAATTGCTATCACATTTGCCAAATAGTCTGCTTTTACCTCAAGCTGAATGACTTAGACAGCAAACCAGTACAGATAAAGCCAATCAGTCCTTAAGTCGGGCCAAAAAAATACGTTTTGCTTTACTTTGGAAACATTTTTTCTTCTATTTTCTACATACTCTTGTTTGTCTTATCCTATGCTTACCCATAAAGAAAGCTGAAAAAACTTTGGTATTATATAGCCAAGTCTACAATTTCAAGGGTTGTTGAGGTGTGTTCTGCTGAATAAGGAGTCATCAACAAGAACATTTTGTTCTTATCTAGGAAGGGAGGTAGGCAGATTTATCATGGTAGAAAAAGAAGGAATTTGGGGTTCTAGAAGTTTTTGGATTTACGTATGTCTTTGTCACTAGTGAATTTTGCAACCTTTGGAAGTTACTTAGCGTTTCTCGGCTTCTGTTTCTCCAATCTATAAACTGGAGGAAGGAAATGACTGTTTATCCCTCGGAAAATTTTTTTTAAAGACAAATGATGTCTGGCGTGGGCGATATCTACCTGCTGGGGTATCTGGGACAATCAGCAATCCTTAGTTACTACAGTTGAAAGCAGTAAAGGCAGCCAGCTGGAGTGGGGACGGCAAGGGGTATAGACAATGTATTGCTTTTCCCCTTGCTGGGATAAAACAAACACCCAACAAAAGCAGCATAAGGAAGGGAAGATTTACTTTAGCTCACAGTTTTGAGAATATCATCCATCCAGCGTGGTGTCAGAAATATGGGGAATCTGTCAGGAAACATGCACACACACACACACACACACACACACACACACACACACACACACACAGAGAGAGAGAGAGAGAGAGAGAGAGAGAGAGAGAGAGAGAGAGAGAGAAGGTTCCAGTTGACCTCTGTCTTTCATTGAGTCTAGGACCCCAGCCCATGGGATAATAATAACTCTGACTATGTTTAGGACAGGACTTTCCAATTCTGTTATCCCAATCTAGAAGTTCACTTATGACATGCTCAGAAAGTTGTCTCCTAGGTGAAGCTAGCAATCAATATTAGCCATCACAAAGTATTTGTTATCTGAAGTGTTTCTGGAAAAAATCTACGATGCAGTGTGTTTAAACTGGAAGACACTTTAAATGTGATTTGGTTAACCAACTCATTTTACCAGCTTAAGGCTACAGACCCAGAAATCTTACAAAACTTGTTCAGGGCCACAGAAACAGCCTGAAGCAGTAGACTTTTTTCACTGATCCAAGGGGCCTTTTAGAACTATTTTCAATATCAAAAAATGAAGACTAAACATTTATCCCTTATAAGGACAGATAGGATTGATGGTTACTATAAATATGCTGATACTCTGTATACACCAATACTTAACACATTGATGATCAAAAAAATGAAGGAATTAAAAAAATTTAGGAAAGTCATCTGGGAAAAATGCATGTTTTTCCAAGTGGAAGAATGTCTTTATGGAGAGAAAGCTGGGACTATCTGGTAGAAGTCACATTGAAAGGCTCTCCTGGGACAGCTCACTGCTATATATAAACATATTAAAACGGTCTCTGTCCTTTGGGTCATTCAGTTCTTATAGCAGTTCTAAGAGATAAGCAGAGGATGGGATCATAACAAGGGAAGCTAGACTGTTGTGATACCAGGCTACAGGTATCAGGAGAGAAGGGGGGAAGAGGGGGGAGAGGAAGAGGGAGAGGGGGAGGGGGAGGGGGGAAGGGGGAGGGGAGGGAAAGGCCCCCAGGTAAGAAAATATTTAACCATGTAACTAGATTGCAGCACTCTGGGTAAGGAAATAATATAATAATCAACACAGAGATTTCTTTTTTCCCCAAGAGGAATGTCTGTGCCATTGGAAAGTCATGGCTATTTCTGTTGTTTAAAGAACACTTCATTTTGGTCTAATATATTATGGATATTTCAGTGACATGACAGTATGCATATGCCTCTTGAACCAATCAACTTCTAAGAATAGTTGGGGTTATTATGTAAACTCAGAGCCCTCACTGGAGGGAGCAAGAAACAATATGCTGATATTTCCATAAAACCAATTATTCACCAAGACAGCATCTATCCAAACCTCTTCTCTAGGACCCTTCAAAGGTAGGAATTCTTCCTTCTCTCTTTTTGCAATAAATACCAGAGCAGTGAGTGTTTGGCTGATGTAAATTATAGCCCAGGGAGCTCAAATCATAAGACATGATGGTAAAAAAAAGATACCTAAAAATGAAAGCAGTTTCATGTCAGGTGTCGTGATCTACAGTATTATTGACTTATTTGCCTTTGGTCTCCAATTCTTCTATGTTTCATGCTACGTAATTTCTACTTATTTACACCTTTAAGCTTTTCCAGGCAAGCTCATTCTAAATGCTAAAGGTTTTACACATTTATGGTTCTCCCACTCCAAAGGGAGGAGGAAACTGTTTACACATGAGGCTTCTCACTGTGCTGGGATGGGTAAGAACCTGCTGTCAACCAGAGACAGGCATTCCGCTTTTCCTAAGAGGAAACACAGACACAAACAGCTACGAGGCCATGGTTGCTAAGCCAGAATAAAGTTTATTAATGAGTAGTCCAAATGGTTATCTCTCAAAGAAGCAGGAATAGAGCCTAGAAGAGAGAAGGTATCCATCTGTTCCCAGAGGAACGAAGCATTAAGAATTGAAGCATGTCCATGGACCCCTCTGGTCCTGGGCCTTGGGGTTGATTAAGCAGACTTGATGCAGGCAGAAGTTGCTGCAGGGCAGGTGATGGAGAGGGTGCTGAGCCTGGGAAGAAGACTTGACTGCTTAACAGCAGGGCTCACAGGGATTCTCACAGCCAGGCTGCACATAGGTGGTAAGGTTGATGCCACTCAGGCCGGGAGTTGGGTGGCAAGAGTTGAGCAGCCAGCAGGTTGGCACGTACACTTCAGGTTGGCAGCAGGGTGGGGGGCAGGGGTCACAGCAAGTGGGCTGCAGGAGGCTGATCTCATGTGGGCAAGTGCTGGGCAGGCAGACTCCACAGCGGCAGGACTTGTCAGAGGAACAGATGGTGGTGGCAGGGCCAGTGGGGACACTGCAGCATCGGGCAACACAGCAAGCCATGGCTTTGGGAGTTGGGTTGTGGTAGTGTTGAGAGGAGAAGTCAGTTGATGTCTGAATGCTCTGTCGTCTGCCCTGGTTCTTATATACCTGCCTCCCTGGGCGTCAACCTATGGCCAAGATATTTCCCCCATGTTTCAGTTTATGGCTGCTTCCATAAAAATCCATCTAATTACTTAAGTGTTTATTACCTAAGACACATTCCTTACCTCATAAAAGGGATTCAGGTTGTTTTGTTGTCAAATAAGGACTCTTCACATTGGCCAGTTGTCATTGCTTCATCATTTCTGCCTTCAAAGGCTCTGAGCCATTATCTTCTAATCATCACACATCACTAATAGTGGCTTGGAATGGCAGGTATCCACAGCTCTTTCCCGTGCTCCGTGTCTACGTGACAGATGAAGAGCGTGTAGGCGTTGTGGATTTCTCTTTTTCTAGCAACCACAGTTTTCCATGAGATAGTTCAGACTCTCTGACTGTAAAAGTGAGAGAAAAAATAAGATTTATGCCAAGGCATTGACTTGGAAAGGAGTAGATGGAGTCTATAAAGAGCAGGTCAGGCAATGGGGAAATAAGTACTTTCCTATAGGATTCTAGATGATTCCAGAGGGGCATGTTGGTGGCCATCAAGAGCTGTATGGGTGATGAGGATCAGTGCCCTTATAACCTCATCTGACTGTGCTATGCACTTAGATTATTTATCACTCAAAGATGACTTGTGTTGGACCTTAAGGATGAAAGTGTACAGTGTTCCTAAACTGATGTCCTCAAACCACTGCTCCAGGGGTCACCAAAGGAGACTGTTGAGGAAATGCAGGGAATACTGTCTTCCCCACTAGAGGGTTTCTCAGAGCCTCCAATATGCTAAGAGGCTCTGGGTGCTTTCAGTAAGATAACATAACATGTATCTCCCTCAAACCTCCTTGACTATACCACGTTTAGTTTGCTTATTTTCATAAATTAGCTCGATAGGTCAGCATTCTTTGGAACACGCTGGTGTTTGAAGTTAACTGTGTCTTTCCATGTTCCATGTTCTTTACTACCTCACACGTCCTCCTGCTGGGAGGTGCTGTTCCTACCAAAATGAAGAAGGCTTTCACTGTGCAAAGGTAGGTAGGAAATGTGAGTCCAGGTAGTCAAAAGTCCCGGGGCTGTAAGAGAAGGTTGACTTTACAGACTAGTTTTATAATTAAAATACTATGTTATACAAACAAGATGATTTGAAGGTAGGGGGAGTAACTGGGGAGATGTTTGTGTATTGAAGGGTTGTGAGCAGGGAGGTATGGCATAGTTGGATGGATGTCTTAGTTAGCTTTCTAGTTCTGTGATAAAGACCATGACCAAGAACAACTTGGGAAGGTAAGAGTTTCCTGGGCTTACATAGCCCGTGGCAGAATCCACTGAGGAAAGTCGAGGAAGGAACTCCAGGCAGGATATTGGAGGCAGCAAATGAAGCAGAGGCCATTGAGGAACATTGCTTACTGGTGTGCTCCCCATAGCTTATTGAGGTTGTTTTCTTACACAAATGAGGACCACCTGCCCAGGAGTGACAGCATTCAGTGATCTGGGCCCTCCCACATCAATCATTAATCAAGGAAATAACCAACAGACTTGCCTGTAGGACAACACAATGGAGGACATTTTCTCAGTTGAAGCTCCCTGTTCCCAGGTGAGCCCAGCTTGTGTCAAGTTGACAAGCAAACAAAGACTAACCTGGACAATGGGGGTAGGAAAACATGAACTGGGATTTCTCATCACATTGTTCAGTTTGGGGGAACCACTTTCTAGGTGGCAATCAGTTCTTACAGTTTATGTTCGTATGTTTAAATTAACTGTCACACCAATCCTCCACTAAAGCCTAGCACTTATTGATTCACTGTCCCAGGCATAATACTAAGTATTAAATATCCATTTTCTTTTTACATCCTATAAGACCAAGCTATGTCCCTTTTCTTGGTGATAAAAAGAGCATAAATATATTATTGAGTATGGAGTTGCATAGCCAATGAAGAATGACTTATCTGATTCACAGCTCATGGAAATGTATACACACACACACACACTGAGGAATTGAACATAGAATCTTTCAAGTGCTCTACCCTTGAGCTATGTCTTCAGTCCTAAACTTTATATAATTTTAGATTATATATATGTATATTTTCATCTACTAACTCATTAAAAATAATCTGTGCTGTGTTTGGTAGTCAGAGTACATCAATAAGCATTCAGATTGGTTCCTTGTTACAGTGTCCATCACTGTGACTTCCAACTGACAGTCACGAAACAAACCACTGAACACATAAGAACTTTTAGACAGTGACAGGTGCTAGAAGGAAAGAAAACATATTGACATGTGAGTGACAAGGAGAGAGCATTGGAGTGTGGCCCCTGTGATTAGGAAAGTCAGAGGTCTTTGCCAGGGTGAGTGAAGAACTACGATGGGAGACGGTGTCAAAGAAGTCAGTCAGCAGCTGGTCAGATAGGGTTTTCGGGGATAGCTGACAAAGTTTGGATTTTATTTTAAGAACATTGAAAACTTCATGAGATGATTTACATGTTTTGAATTTATTTTTAATTGGCTTGTACCAATTGTATGTGTTTATGGGTTTCACGGTATCATCTTAATACATGCATTCAATGTATAAAAGCCAGGTCAGGGTAACTGGCATATCTAGTACTCAGACACCATATTTCTTTGGGTCTGAAACATTCAAATTCACCTCTGATAGCTATTGTGACAAATTAATTGGCAGATGATCTGAATTTTTCAGGGGCCATAAAAAAATCAGAAGTTACTTATTTTGCTCACTTTATTTAGAGCAGAGAGTGATAGGTTTCACGTTTGAAGGAAAATGATCTGCCCCGGGCTGGCATGGAAGCAGGCTGAATTATAGAGGCCAGGAGAGAGGGTGGACACTGGCCAACTGATACAAGAAGGTAGAGTTTGGGTGACATTAGCACGGAGGTGTTGACTTGCTTTGCTAACTGAGAGACTGTGTACAGAGAGAAGCCGAGGATCCTCTCCATCCAGGTCTCAGATCTACTCAAGGGAAGGGGCGCTGAGCAAAAGCTGCTAGGGAAAGCAATCAATGTTGCCTTCAGTTTGAGGCCGACAGAGCCAAGCCCACGTGACCAGGCAGAGCTGGAAATTTTGCTTACTACCTTCCAAACGGAGACTCCTGATGCTTTTTATATGCGTTAGTCACACTTTGTTGCGAGCCTCCCTGTGCCTAACCAACAACACTGTGGATTTCCGGGTTGATCTTGGGTGACCCCTCCCACTCCGGCATCTCCTGAATCAGCGGCTGTGTTAGCAGCTTCCCACTCGTGGGTCACTCAGGACTTCCCAAACTGTTTGGAGGAGGAGTTTATCTCTTCACAATAGTAGCAATCTCTGAGGTTTCTCATTCTAATAAAAGTGGCTGTGAGCAAGAACATTCAGGTAGGTCTGGTCTGTCTTACCTAAATGACACACTCTTCCGGGTTTCTGATATTTTATTTCTTTGTAAAGAAGATGGAAGGGAAATATGGTTGTCGCTAGAGATACTAGGAATATTGATCCTTGCATTGCAGAACGACCACTTTGTAGGTGAAGCATCCATGCAAAGGATTTTGAGCCTGGGTTAAGTGATGCCCACCCTTGACATCCCCACACCCCCATCAAGTGGTGTTTTTTACTCTAGTTTACAGTCAGAGTCAAGTTTGACATAACTCTATCTGTATATATTTTTAGATTCACTTATTTTGCATGTGTGAGTGCTCTGCCCACATGTATGTATGTGTAACAGGTGCATGCCTGGTGCCTGTGGTGATTGGAAGAGGGCATTGGATCTGGAAACCAGAGATAGACAGAGTTGTGAGGCAGCCTGTGGGTGCTGGGAACCGAACCCAGGTCCTTCACAAGATAGACAACTGCTCTTAACCTCGGAGTCATCTCTCCAGCTGGAAATCAACATAACCTTTGCTGCTATCTTATCTTGCACTGAAAATTGCTTTCAGGTTGTATCATTCTTTTTAAACGGCAGTAGTGATAGTTCTCTGAGCTCAACTTGTGTGCACGGCTGTTGGGTAGGTATGTAACAGAGGTGACTCTCTCACTGGTCCCTGCCAACTTATGCGATCTCATCGGTTATGCCGCAAGAGCTCTCAAGCTGTTTGTGCACAAGGGTGCATGTAGTATCCTTTCAGGTTCTCGTTTAAACCAGCTTCCTCTGGCTGGAATTCTGAACAATTTTGGGGGAACTGTAGGTTTGCTTTATTAGTCTTGTATTTTACTGTAAGCTACAGAGGCTGAAGAGGGAGAGAGACTAGCATGCAGTTCAACTATGAAGAAATACATACTTTCCCAAGGTTAATGTGGCTGGGGAAAGGGGCTCTGAGTAACAGTTATCTTTTTAAAAAGTATTTTATTTTACATGCATGAACCATCATGCATCATACATCACGGTGTATATCCGTGCATCACATCCACGACCGATGCCTTGCAGAAGCCAGAAGAGGGCGTCAGGTCTTCTGGAAATGGAATCACAGCCGGTTGTGAGCCACCATGTGGGTGTTTGGAACTGAACCCACGTCCTCTGGAAGAGCATCCAGGTCTCTTTGGTTGCTGTTATTTGTTTTGAGAAAGGTCTTTCTGTGTGGTGCTGGATGTCTTAGAGCTTGGTATGTAGAGCAGGCTGGTCTCACAGAGATTCTCCTGCCTCTGGTTTTTAACGGATGGGATGAAGGGTGTGTGCCATCATGCCTGGCCAGCAAGTGCCCTTAGATTCTGAGAGAACGATTTAAAGATATAACATTTAAGGGGCTGGAGAGGTAGGTTAGCAGTTAAGAGTGTGTACTGCTCTCGTAGGGGATCTGAGTTCAGGTCTCAATACCCAAAACTCCAGCTCCAGAGACTCTGTCACCCTTTTCTGACATCCACAGGCAGCCACAGCTACAGGTACACATACACACACACACACACACACACACACACACACACTCACACACTCACACAAATAATATATGTGAGTGTGTTTGTGTGCATGTGTTTTTTTTTTAAGGTTACTATACACGAATTGTAAATTTAAATATCTCAATGATAGATTTCACCTTAGTAATCAGATAACATTTTTCCTTACTGTCAGGTCTACATTAAGACTGTTGTTGAATAAGAAGGTGGGAGCTGGGGCTCTTTTATTACTCTTTACGTCCCCTATGGGTGGTCTGAGGTTAAGCTGAGGTTTTAGCTTCCTAGTGTCTCACTTCTGGAAGGTCTTTCCCAGTCTTCAACAAAACCTTTGAAGTCAGTGGAGTCCCTGCCTTCTCCAGACGGGGCTGATGTCTCTCTGCCTTGCTCGGCTGGAGTCCTGTGCCGTGGCTCACGTGTGGACGGGTTAATCAGAAAGAGCCAGCTGGGCCCCAGAGTCTCTGTGAGCTTGGCTCCTACGTCTTCCTGTGCTTTGCTTATCATTTACACTTGTGATGCATACTGAAGGGACGTCATTCAACGTAGACAGTGTAGTTGGGGGATGGGATAGAAGGGGGCTGTTTACATTCTAGTTGGTCAGCGAGAGGGAATTTGGTTTCTTGGTTCGGTGTGAAGAAAGAAGAGAGCGGGAAGGAAGGAAGGATTATTACATGAGGAGAATATTTAGGAGAACATTCCTACAAGTACTAGGAGTGGTGTGTGTGTGTGTGTGTGTGGTGTGTATGTGTATGTGTGGTGTGTGTATGTGTGGTGTGTGTATGTGTGGTGTGTGTATGTGTGGTGTGTGTGTATGTGTGGTGTGTGTGTGTGGTGTGTATGTGTATGTGTGGTGTGTGTATGTGTGGTGTGTGTGTGTATGTGGTGTGTGTGTGTATGTGATGTGTGTATGTGATGTGTGTGTGTATGTGATATGTGTGTGTATGTGATGTGTGTGTGTATGTGATGTGTGTGTGTGTATGTGATATGTGTGTGTATGTGTGTGTTTATGTGATGTGTGTGTGTATGTGTGGTGTGTGTGTATGTGGTGTGTGTATGTGTGTGTATGTGATGTGTGTGTGTATGTGATGTGTGTGTGTATGTGTGTGTATGTATGTGTGTGTGTATGTGATGTGTGTGTGGTGTGTGGTGTGTGTGTGTGTGTGTGTGTGTGTGTGTGTGTGTTTGGAAGATAAGAATTCACTGTAAATCCCAGTCTGGCCTCAGACTTGCAATTTTCCCTCTTCAGCCTCTTGAGTATTGAGTGTTGGGATTATAGGCTTGTGCTAGTGTGCCTGGGTACGTGTTTGGTTTTTAGGAGTAGATTAATTGGATAAAGGGCCAATCACTCCGTGAGAAATTACTTGGGTTAATCTCCTTTCTTGTTGGCACAGCTACTTCTCATCCACACCTCAGTGACTGGCGACTCCCGCCCTCACAATATTCTAAAGGGTTTTGTTTTTTCCCTCCAAAAGACAGATTTGAATGAAGGGAAGCAGAGAAAATAATCTCTTGAGTACTTTAGTGGTGCTCACAGTGGTTCTCGAGCTAGTGAATCCTCTCTGAACAATTAAAAATGGCTTCAGAGAATCTCTGAAACCCATTTACAGTCAGTCAGCAAGTAGATTTGAGGTTTGAACTTGGGATTTCTGTCCAAAGTTCTTTTTTTTCTTTAACTCTTTATTTATTTTATGCGTGCAAGTATATTGTTGTTCTCTTCAGACACACCAGAAGAGGGCATCAGAGCCCATTACAGATGGTTGTGAGCCACCATGTGGTTGCCGGGAATTGAACTCAGTCCCTCTGGAAGAGCAGTTAGTGCTCTCAACCACTGAGCCGTCTCTCCAGCCTGAACTTGGGATCTCTGTTTCCTCTCATCATCTTCTTACGTTTCCTGCCTACAGTAGAAAAACCAGCCAAGTAATTTGTTTCACTTAGCGCATGCTAACATACAAAATAAGACATTGGCATCTTCCCAAACCCAGCTTTACTCTCTCCCTGGTCTTTCTTTTATTCTGGTCCTTTTTGCTCACTAAATAGTGAGTATTGTAATAAGGGTTATAAACACGGACCTCAAACACGGACCTCGTATTTTCTGAGTACGAGGTCAAACTTATATCGTTTTGTCTTCCTTGCCACCTCCGCAGTGAAGAAGCTCGGACCCTGTCTGCTTTGTGCTCTTCGAGACTGTCACTCCCACACACTGGCTGTCACTTCTAACTCTCCTCAAACTCACTCGCTCGTCATTCCTGATGCCAGCTCCTCTGGAGATCCCCAGATACCTCTTCATCCCACAGTATTGTTAGCACACAATGGAGACTGTGCTTAGAAATGAACAGGCCCCATGTGCAGTCACACTTACTGCTCTGGATTAGCATTCGTCACGCTTACAAAAACGACTGCTTACCTCTCAAATCCTTAGCTTCACCCAGGGCTTCTGTGCCCCAGTGGATGTGATGAGTCACAGTCCCTCCCTTCAAAATTTCCCCAAATTGCCATATGCCCTTTGACTTCTAAAAATAATTCTTGCCTTTTGGCGTTTAAAGAGCGGAGTGGGGTTCAGGCTTCTTCCATTAGAGTTGTGGTTTGGGGGCACCTCAGGAGTCAAGAGAGGGTCTTCCTGGGCATTATCCTCTCCCTGTAAGAAACTTTCAAGTTCAGTGGTGCTGGGCGATCTTCTTGTGTCTAAAGTAGATTCAGTGTGGCCGGAATGTGATTCTCTGGGTGTTTGCTCTAAAGTACAGAGACTAATATGTTCCCCGCAATCAGCCCTGACAAGCAACCAAAAAGAGTGAGTGAAACTCCGAGCAAACAGTTCACTAAATATTTTAAAATTTTAAAGGAGGCAAATAGAAGAGGGGTTAATCAGGAGACATGAACTAAACACACTATTTGTGCTGAATTAATTTAAATCAATTTTTAATTTTTTTGTTGGCTACGTGATTAAAAGGGTTTAAAGAAACCCCTACGACATCATAAATTTAGTAAATGCAGAATGTGTGCATTTTGAAGGAAAGAAGGGGAAAAAATGAAAGAAAAGGAAAGCACACAGAGTTAGAGAGGGTGTTACCCTGAGAAGTGAAACCCACTTTTTGGAAAGGTGTGGCTGGCTAGCTCGTGTGATGGGCGGAGAAGAGCAATGGGGTTAGTTCTAAGAGAGTGCAGAGAACTACAAATAGAACCAAGGCACCATCAGGGCAAGGATGCACGCCTGCTGGAGTGAGGCAGCGATCCTGGCACCCGCTGGGCATAGGAGCAGAAAACAGAAAGGAGAAAGGGCCAGGACCCTGCTCTGCAGACGACGCAGTTTTCCTCTCTTGCCCCCTAGTGGTCAAGTCTAGCAGAGCCACTGGCAGAGCAAAGAAGAGATTTACTGGGCGCCACCACAGGGATCACAGAGATTGCTACAGAGGTCAGAGGGAGGATGGAGGAGGTGAAAAATGCAATTTAACAACAGGCAGACGGATCAGTGCACGTTGAAATCTACACAAGCCAAGACAGTCATCCTTAGGCGTTCTGAATCTCCACACAACGTCATTTACTTAGAGTTTCTCTCTCTAAATCTCTCTCTATCTCTATCTCTAATATATCGATCAATCAATCATCTATCCTGTTTATGTGTGTGTATGCACTTGTGGAGGTCAGAAGATAACTTTGAGGAGTAGATTCTCCCCTTCTACTGTGTGACTTCTGGAGATCAAACACAGGCTGTCAAGCCTGGGTGTGAAGCCCTTTCATTTGCTGGGCTATCTCATTGGCCCTCTGGCTTTCCTTTTGAGAGAGGGTTTGACAGTGTAGACCAGGCTGTTATGAACTCAAAGCAGTTTTTCTGACTGAGCTTTTGGAGGGCTGAGACGACAGGTCCAACTCTGTTCCTTATGCAATTGCCTGTTCCTGAAGTGCTACTCGTGGCTGTTTGTATTGTATTTTTTTCACATATGCCTATCTCGTTCACATGTGCATACGTGTGGATGCATGCGGAGACCAGAGGTCAATGTCAAGTGTCTGCCTTACCACGCTTCATCTTAGTTTTTGAGACAAAGTCTCTCACTGAACATAGAGCTCAAACAGACTGGTTGATCAGTATGCCTGAGAGACCTTCCTATGTCAGTTTCCCTGTGGTATATATATATATATATATATATATATATATATATATATATATATATATATACATATATGTATATATGTGTGTATATATATGTATATATATGTATGTGTATCAGTATGTATATATCAGTATGTGTATATATATAATTTAAAATATATAACATACATGGCATATACTATTTATGTACTATTATACAATATATTGTAATATAATTACATAGTAATGTATTATAGACATATATATTAGGACTGAGGGTTCCAGAAATCATCATGGATTTTTGAAGATTGCTATGCTCAGCTTTTTATGCTGATGTTGAGAACAAAAGTCCAGGGCCTCATGCTTGTGCTGCAAGGGTTTAACCAGGGGAACCACGTACTTAAGGCTCTTCCTGAGCGTCAAGGTTGGAGTTAGGTGGATACTTTTTCTCCCTTTTATGAACATGTGAGGGGAAAGCAAAATATTTACTCATCTGCAAAGCCATGATCACAGAATAGGTTTCCTAAGACTGACCTATTAGGTAAAGTCTCATCCATGTGGAGTTAGTTTAGTCTATAGTACCACAAAGGGAGGGGCAGAGAGGAGGGCAGTGTGCAAAGCACATTCCAGACTTTCTAAACAACGATTTCTTCAGCGTAGCATATTCCAGATGGTGCAGTAGCGATCGTCAAGAAGCCATAGTTTCTGGAACCCTCGGTTTTAACCGGTGGTGGGTGATGAGGGTACAGGTGGCATTGGTGATTCTCTTTTTCCAGCACTTCATTTCTTTATCCGGCTCTCGGATACAGCTTGGGATTCTTTTTTTTTTTTTTTTTTTTTTTGTTTTGTTTCTTTTTTTCGGAGCTGGGGACCGAACCCAGGGCCTTGCGCTTCCTAGGCAAGCGCTCTACCACTGAGCTAAATCCCCAGCCCACAGCTTGGGATTCTTCACCTGGGGGCTGATTTCAGCCTGCATTCACGGAGAGTCTGGATCCACAGTGGACCTGTATTTTTTCCCATCAATTTTTTTTTCTCATTACCAAGTTTCAGTTTAATAACCTGGCACGCCCACTGAGCCCTTTGTTACTACAGTTGAGTGACAGTCACTCAAAGTTCATTTCGTGATTTAGGATGAAGGGTAAAAGCCAGTGGAGTGAACCGCTTCCTGTCCGGGTGAGTTCAGTGACAGGAAGAGACCAAAATATCAAGATGGCAGTTTTGTTTGTTTGTTTGTTTGTTTGTCATCCTTAAAAACCGAGACCTCTAAACCATCAGAGCTCCCAGTGGTGGGACAAGAAACAAGGAAGAGTCTGTGTTTAAAAGCTATAAAGTTACTTTTTCTCCTATTGTCTCAGAAGACATTGCAACTGACACGGGTCACAGGTTCAAAGCATGTTCTAGACCCCGTAAAGAATTATTCTCCAGTGGATCACAAATGATGCCACAGCAGTGCTCAGGAGGCCACTGGTCTTCTCTGTTAGGCTAGCCAGTTTGGGTAAGAATTTATGGGAGAAGACTAATCAGTTCCACAGGCATGGATTTATTTAAAACTGTATTTGCTTTGCTTTGAGATGAATTAAACGACGAGAATCAAGGTTGTGTGGGATAACACCACAGAAGAGAAAACCTTCTATAGGCATAGGGCTATCCATGCCCAGATTACAATTCTTCTTCCAGGTAAGTCGGAGTTCTGATCCTATAATGGAAGGGGTTGAATACAGTAGCTTTGCCTTGAGTTGTGTAGTTGGTTTGCCCAGAGGATGGTAATAGATTAGGAGCTTATTGTTAAAGGTGTTTTTTTTTTCTTTCTTTTTTTTTGACAGCTTAGGTATTCCCTAGTAGAATGACCTAGTTTGATATTGGAGTGTGGGAAATCTGTGTTGTGGAGAGCAGGATTCCAGCGCTGTCAATCACAGGCTTCATTGTACATGGTGCATCAAGCCAACACCGATAAAGCTGAAGGAAAGAGTGGAACAACAGACCGAGAACATTCTACCGTGTCCACCTGCTTCCTGAGAGACTTCCCTGCTATGGTTGTAAACCCTCACTTTGGAGTTGGGCCTGGTGGTGCAGGCTTATGATCCTAGTGGGCAGTGGATGAAGGAATCTTAGTTTCGACTGACACGTAGTGGTCTAAGGACTGTCTCCTCAGTTGGTGGATGTTTAATTGAAATAATCATGTTTGGCAATTATGACAATTCCCACCTTTGTGCACAGTCCTGAAGGATAGATTTCAGCTCAAACGACAAGGCATAGAAGGCATAAGTAGAAGCTGCTAGATGTTCCCTCAGGTATCAGGATAATTAATCCAGAATTTTGCTAGTTCTGAGGGGAATTCTTGAAGATGGATATCATTACCAAGGACTTGAAACTAGCCAAGATGCTGGTACACTACCCATTTACCTCACTTTTTTCCTTATGAGAAAGCGGAACAATTTTTGAGAATAATAAAATAATTGTATATAGTATTATCTCAAAGTCATTCAGCTAGTGACCCCAAATGGCTCCAGTATTCAAGGTATAGTATCTCTAATGGGGTCAATTAACCCAGAGTGCAACTAAAAATACTTTTTAGAAATGTCCATCCTCACACCAGGCTAGTTTGTTTTGACCCAGTTGATTAACAGTAACTTTCCTGTTCTTGCCTTAGGACTATGCCAACTCTTTTATCATGTACACTGGAGAGAACTTAGTCATTGCAACCTTCCACACACTCTATCAGTCTGTTAGCCGGATGACATCATGCTGGCTAATAGAAAGCAGTGGATGTCTTATCAAAGAGGCAAATCCTACAAAAAATAAGAAAACCATGACTTCCGTGGTGTTTCTTAGAGTCCAGTTGTGCAGAACATGCTGAGATCTCTTCTCTAACACTGGAGAAAAACTGCTTTACTGGGAACTAACTTTAACTGGAAAAATGCACAACTCTTTATGGTGGTATTTGAGACATTATGAAGTCAATATCTACTATATTTGAGTGTGATAGTCTAAGCTGTTTAATGAAAACTCAAAATGCCATTGGAGCCTAGGAGATCAAGAACGATGGGAGTCACTGTAGTCAACTTCCATTTGTAATACAGGTCGTTACCTCATTTAAACCTTACAAAACAATGGGTCCAGTGGTGTTGGGGATGCACTGAAGAGGACAACTGCTGCATGGAGCCTCTGGTGCAGTTGCAGGAGGATTGAGAGCAGACCTGTGGGGTTCTGTGGAAATGCATGCCTTCCTAGCTGCTGATAAACTTTTGGCATGCTTGTGACCAAAGCCTCCTTGAAGGCAAAAACACCATCACTTGTAATGAAGTCAGTGATATCTGGTCACTGAGCTGTAAGATCGGGTACACACAGGAGTGGTGTGAAAATGGAGAGTGGACGTGAGACTGTCCAAATGGTACAAGTAAGTTAAATGAGCAACGGCCTGGACTTTTGATACATCATTGTCCCCTCTCCTTCAGTCCAGGTTCAACCACACAGATAATTTCTCTTGAACTATCTCTTGAGAAGGCATCATGGGTTATAGGTGTTCGTAGATAACATAGTGATGCGGCTGAACATAGATACCACCAACATTCCTGAAAGGGCAAGCTATCCTTTTCACAAAGAACAGCTCATCAGACGTTCCCTTTAAAAATAGAGCATCTTGGGGCTGGGGATTTAGCTCAGTGGTAGAGCGCTTACCTAGGAAGCGCAAGGCCCTGGGTTCGGTCCCCAGCTCCGAAAAAAAGAACCAAAAAAAAAAAAAAATAGAGCATCTTCTCCAGCCAAGATCAGAGAGCAAGCTAGAGCGATGTTACCAAGCTGCTAGAGATGTTCAAAGTGTAAAGAGAGACTTGCTGGCCATTTCTGGTTTGGCAGTGGAGGAGCTTGGAGAAAACATGGACAGGAAATGAATCCAAACAGCAGTGAGTTCTGGAAGAAGACCCAGGCTCTAGATGAGACTCCTTTGACTGACTTCAGTTATGCAACTCAATAAACTTTAGTCTTCAACTTTGGACAATGTCAGCTCTGTGGCTACCGGGAAGGAAAGGCATTTCAGAACTTTTGTTTTACATCTTTTATGGTTCTCTGAAAACGGCTTGGCTTGGGTGTTGCGATCTCAAGTTGGTCACTTTCCTTCTGAGAGCACTGTAGAGCAGTGCTAGAGGAGATTCTCTCCCTCATCCTTCATAGTCATCACTGTTGTCCAAGAGTCAAGAACAGACGACTCCACAGCACAGGATGCAGAACACTTAACTATTAATTGCTTCTGTGTCTTTGGAAGAATGGTGTTATGGTTGAACTATTTAGCATATGACCTTTCCAGATTGACTTATTTCATTTACTTTATAATAAGCCAGATAGTATTTCATTCCTTAGATGTCCCAGAGTTTGTCTCTCCCATTTACCTACAGAATCAACATCAGTGAAGGTCTTCAGAGTGGATCTCATTTGGTTATATACAGGAGGACAATTTATGGATTCAATGGTAACAACGCGTTGAGTTTTATAGTAAGGTACCAGAATGCCAAGTGGCTGTGGCATTCTGCATCCCCCATCAATAACCCTGAGCTTTTCTGTTGCTGTACATCTCTGTCAGCATTTAGTTGTGTTGCTACTTTGGGTTTAGTTACTCTCATGGGTGTGAAGGCTCTTTCTCATTCTTTTCTTTCCATTGGGAAGGCCTTTCAAAGCTCTCTGTATGGAGTCTCCTCTTTGTGAAGCTTCTCTTGCTGATGCTACACTTCACCCAGACCGTGCTAATCCCATGGTGAAGCAGTTTCTTACCTTTTCACACCCCATTCCTCACTCTCTGCCTTCTTTTCAGTCAACAAACCCAAGATATTATTTTCAATGAGGAAATCATCCAAATTGAGATCATCGCTGAGAGCCCTTGAGGCATTGTTTTCTCGTGGTTCCTGGGTTTGGCTAGCTCCTGGGTGACTTTTGTCTTTTCCTAAATTGACATACAGAGGAAAACTGGCCACTTTAATGCTTCCCACAGAAAGTGTCGAAGATTATCGGGATTTGCTGACTTCATGGAGAAGAGATCGGATAACAAGATCCATGAGATCCCAGTGATCTCTTTTTCTCTACTCTAGACAACATTTTTCTTCCAGTCTTTTTTTTTTTTTTTTTTTTGGTTCTTTTTTTTTTTCGGAGCTGGGGACCGAACCCAGGGCCTTGCGCTTCCTAGGCAAGCGCTCTACCACTGAGCTAAATCCCCAACCCCTTTCTTCCAGTCTTAATTGTTAATATTTCACATCATTCTGGTAGGATTTTGGTGCTTCATGGTCTGTAGGGAAACTTTATTGTTAATATCTTATTGTGAACAGGTATGCCTAAACATATTGGCCACAAATGTGTCCTCCCACTAAGGTTACTTCTGTAGGCTGGGAAGACATTACAATTTATCGCATTCATAGTAGCTTTGAGCATATGATTTTTCTTTATGTATAGCCACGTTGTCATAGGTAAGAATTGACTCTCCATCATCTGTCTAGTCTCTATCATCTCTCCCCACTTCCTGCCTTAAAGTAGTAATACATTTTATTGACTAATACCTGAAGCATGCATGACTTCGGTCCCTCACAAGAAACAAATGAATTCATTTAAGTACATTTTTCTAACATCACAGGCAGGTGAAACACAAGTAGAAACAAACCACGGTTTCTTTGCCCAGGATATAAGCTTTATTAAGAAACATCACAGGACACAACACTACAGATATAATGGAAACGGCCAACAGGCAGGCTAACTATGATAAAAAGAAGTAAGGAAAGGATCCAATGGAAAAGAGTAGAATGGTCTGGCCTGTTTCTTAGAGGCTGGAAGTTGGGTAAAGAACTTCCATGTTCTCTGAAGATATCTGAAGAGTGTCTCTCAGCTGTAGTCTGGTGTCTTTGATGTTAGAAAAGCTTTAAGTAAACAGAAGATAAAAGTTGGTCACCAAGCAGGACGAATAGGGTTGCAGATTATTCTTAAGGAAATATTTTCCAGGATTTTGACAATTCTCAATCCTGAAAGGGTTTCACATGCACAATATCCAGAACAATTTGGTGGTCAGCCTGTGGATTCTGAGCATTTCTGGATCCACTGTAGAGGGTTGAGATATTGATTATAGAACAGACCGGGACAGTGCTGTGATGCACCTGTACTCTGAGGCCTCATGAAAGACAGTGAAGTAAAGGTTGAAGAACTTGCTACTGGTCCAGGGTTGGTCAAGGAGATGCACAGTTCAAGAATACCATGATCTGGGCAGTTGGATATCTGGCTCTTAATAGGTAGATTAGCAGCAGTAGCAGCAGCAGGCTGGACGGCAGCAGGACTGTCCACAGTAGGATGGACGGCAGCAGGAGGCCTGGGCATGGTGCAGCTGGCAGCAGGTTGGGGGTATACAGCTCACCACACAGCAGGGGGGCAGGGAGGTGCCCTCCACGCGGCAGTCAGGGCGGCACCATCTAACACGGTAGTTCACGGCTCCACTGCCACCCTCTAGGCCATAGCCAATGCCACCCCCAATGCCATAGCCTGTCTCACAGCAGCTTGGCTGGAAGCAGCTGGTCTCACAACAGCTGGGCTGGAAGCAGCTGGAGCCACAGGTGCCACCAGTGGAGCAGGTGGGAAAGCCACAGAAGCTAGTAGAGCAGCAGGCCATGGTGTCAGGAGTTGATTGGATGTTGAGTAGGTTGGATGAGTTTCTGTGTTTGAGTGCAAACCTGAGCATGGGGCCCTTTATATAGTCGAGCGAGTGGCTGTTTATAAAATTCTTAACATATTTTTCTTGTTTTCGTTGAAATTTGTTCCTCAGTGGTCCTCTGATTGGCTTCCATTGAAATACTTGTGACATATTATGGGGATGGTTTTGTTTTATAAGGTCGCTGTGACTCGTTCTATTGGCCACATACTCTTTAGAGTCGTGTTTGTGGTTTCCATGTTCAAAGAGTCTTCTCACTGTAGGTTAGGGCAACGCCCTGATTCTGAATAGTTGTCATGCCACTTGGCCCATCCACCCAAACCCCTAATGCAGAAGGCAATTGGGTCTTTTCAAGAATGACTTTTCTCTCTTGCATATGTAGACTGAATTCTATCGAATTTAAAGCACTGGCGGACTGGCCAAATTGAGCACAACTTTGGTCACATGCAATGGAAACATCTACTACATTGACTCCAGCACCAGAGTCAAATGGTCTTTCTGGTTCTTTTCATTTCAATGGATTGGAAATATGTAAGCATTATTTAGAGTTCAGGCTAGAGAGAGTTCCTTCACTGTGAACCAAACAACTTGTTTTTTTTTTTTTCAGAAAGTTTCCAGCCTGATTTTCATATATTCTTATTAAATGTTTATTGAATCTGATTCAGTGGTCATTAACTGAGGGGGTGGAGTATAAGGTATGATTCACGAACGCCTGCACCACTCAAGAATGAGTAAAAACACTTTCAAGTTGTAGCGCCGCCCACGAAGACTTATTTGCCATGAAGACACTGGGGAATGCTGAGCTATTTTTGTTTGAATTTAGTGGTTGGAAAAAGCTTGAGAAAAATATCCAGGAGCGATGACACCTTGGACAAATGTACAGTCATCCAATTCTCTCTTTTCTGGAATGTACCATTTTGTTTGTAATTCATCATGGCAGCCAATTTAACGAGAGAGGTAAGTGCTGGGGATATGTAAATAGCCTGAAAAAAATTTCTTAGGTCTTTATGTAGTTTGTGTATTGTAGTCAACTGCTTGTATAAGAATTAACATTACACGATAGAATCTATGTCCTTTTGCTCTAGGTTTGTGTTCACGTCTTAAGAAAGGCATTTTTTTTTTCAATTGGCTTGTAAGTTACAAACTGTGATACTGCGGTTTGAGATTTCTAATGCGTCTGTATGATGTGATGGTGGAACTCAGCAGTTACACCTCACAGCTGCTGGCTCTACTCTCTGTCAAGTACAGATGTATCCCTCACCCACCCAGTAAGTACATCTGGATGTTGAGAGTTGAAGCTCACACAGCTGGACATCGGTGGAGTGGAGTTAGGCCAAGTTGTAGGAATTAAACCCAAGTACTATTAGAAATAGTACTGGCAGATATTTTCCAATCTACTTGGTAGATAATCTAGTTTCTTTTAAGCAGTGCATGAATAAAGAAAAAAAAATCTACTGTACTAAATGGGACAAGGTTAAACTTGATATAAAAAGTCCATGCAGGGTAACTCTATGGGTCTGGGTCTATTTTAATAAAACATTCACACATTTAAATAGCCATGAAGAGTATTTAATGCATAGAAAATTTTTATTAGCAGACAATTCAAACATAAGTTAATTTTCATAAAACCATTTTGCTTTAGATTATGTGTCTATGCCTGAAGGTTACTATCATTTAAACAGGGGCAGCGTAAAGTTAGAAGGTGAACAGAAATCTATTCACTTGGGCATAAAACACTTTGAGAGCATCGGGGTCTCTTCAAGTAGAAAGCATGGCCGAAGATGTGTAGGGAACTAGAGGAGAACGTCCACAAGTCACTGGGATGATGTACTGATGCATCCTTGTGTGTCACCTGAGCAAAGAAAGATCCCCAGAACATTCTGATTGAGACATGTGTTCAGTGCACTAATTCCAACACGTCTGTGGGGATCCTGTTGAAGAGTTCCACTATGATGAACAGGTTAGCAAAGTGAAGATACTTAGCGTTCACCACACAGAACATGTCCGTAGCAGTTTACACAACTCTTCAGTGCTTTCCATTTCATTTCTAACAACTCAGGAACATGGGTCTTAACAGCTGGGCTCAGAGCAGCTGGGCTTAGAGCAACTGGGCTCGCAACAGTGGCAGCAGCAGGCTGGGCGGCAGCAGGACTGTCCACAGTAGGATGGACGGCAGCAGGAGGCCTGGGCGTGGTGCAGCTGGCAGCAGGTTGGGGGTGTGCAGCTCACCACACAGCAGGGGGGCAGGCAGGTGCCCTCCACGCGGCAGTCAGGGCGGCACCATCTAACACGGCAGCTCGTGGCTCCACTGCCACCCTCCTGGCCACTGCCAGTTCCACAGCAGCTGGTCTGACAGCTGCTAGTCTGACAGCAGGTAGGCTGGCAGCAGCTGGTCTGGCAGCAGCTGGGCTGACAGCAGCTGGACTGGGAGCAGGTGGGCTGACAGCAGCTGGACTGGGAGCAGGTGGGCTGGCAGCAGCTGGACTGGGTGCAGCTGGGCTGGCAGCAGCTGGACTGGGAGCAGCTGGGCTGGCAACAGCTGGACTGGGAGCAGCTGGGTTGGCAGCAGTTAGAGCCACAGGTGCCACCAGTGGAGCAGGTGGGAAAGCCACAGAAGCTAGTAGCACAGCAGGCCATGGTGTCAGGAGTCAAGTTGGTTGTTCTGTGAGGAGAAGTTTCTGAGTTTTGGTTGTGTCTTCCTCACCTGGCCTTTTATATATTCCCTATAGCTACGTATTCATCTAAGATTTAGCGTCTTCCCTTGACACTAGTTGCAAAGTCAGTCTTTGATTGGCCCGTACCTGAATAATTGAAAAAACTATAAACAGTGTTTACAGCATCTGCTATAGTCAGTGATCAATTAAGTGGCACTGTGCTTCCTCTTTTCTCTCTAGTCTAAGAGAAGGTGTATTACCAAGCACAGTAGTCCTCTATAAAAGTCACATGTCATATACTACCCTGGCTTGCTTTGTCTCAGCTGACCTTTGATAACCTTAGGCCCAGTTTATCCAAACTGAAAATTTATTTCCTTAGCATCCACTCAGTAACAATCATCATTTCATAAACAGTTTACTCAGACTCGGTAAGACTAATATTGGTGTCATCAAAACATGAGCTGTTTAGCTGATCAGCATCCAAGCAAAGTCGGCCTTCCTGGGATCAGACTGTGCAGATTAGAATGATTACAGATCAATGATACTTCCTTTTGGGTCATCAATGCACACTTTGAAAACCCAAGCCTTTGACGACTTTGCCTTTTCCATCATTTTCTGTCTTCATGCTTCTATACATATATATGTATATATGGACAAAACACATATATGTATATATGTATATATACACATATATCAAGCATTTCATATACAATATATATTGCATGCTATCAATGGATACCATTTAACAGGGCGATCATGCACTAAAATCTGAAGCTTTCAATAACTTTGTTTTTACATAGCTTTCTGTCTTTGTCTTCATATACATATATATATGTATCTATATGACACACACACATATATATATATGTATCTATATTGACACACACACAGACACACACACACATACACATATATATGTGAATGGATATCATTTAACAAGGCAAGCAATGATGGAGTCATTTAAGGAAAGCTGATATTTCCTTTCCCTAGTGTGCACAGACGTACACATGCACATATGCAAATATCTTTTTCAAAACTAGTTTAGTAGAGATATAATATCACTAGCTGGTGTTTATTCTTTATTCAGTCCTGCTTCTTGAAGTAATAACGCATGCACGTGTGCGTGTGTCTGTGTGTGTGTGTGTGTGTGTGTGTGTGTGTGTGCATAAGCGTGTGTGTCTCTTCAATTTCAATAAAGTTTGGGTTTGTGCATGTGTAAATTAAAATTTTAATCATGCCAAATACTCATTGCATGAAATTCATGTTAATATTTTTAATATTTATGTCAATCGTCTGAACCTTCAGATCCTATTACCCTTATTGATAATCTTTGGACTATGAATAAAGATTTATTTCTGGACATTGTTTTCTGTATACCAGTCTGTGCTAAAACTACACTATTCTGATTACTTTAGTTTTTAAATAAACCTTAAAATCAGAAAGTTTACAAAACTAATTATGTTCTTTAAAAAAAAGATCGATCCTATTTTTAATTATATGTCTGAGTATGGGTATGTACACGGAGTGCAAGTGACTGCGGAGGCCAGAGGAGATGGATCCCCTTGGAGCCGGGGGTCCAGGCAACCGTGAGCCGCTCAGTGTGGGTGCCAGGGAACACAGTGTGGGTGCCGGGGAACACTACCAAAGCATCATGGAGAGCTCAGGAGGATTGCTTTACCTCTGTAGATCTCTAGGTTGTATTGTTATTTTAACAGAGCAAGTTTTACAATCTGTGGACACTGGATATCTTTCCACTCATTCTCATCTTTTAAGATTCATCTTGGTAATCTCTCGCTATTTCTGGTGCTCAGTTAAGTTGAGCCCTTCAGAGTTTATTCTTTCTGAGGCCATTGTAAATGTAAGTGTTCATGCAGATTTCCTTTTTGTATTCCTTACTGTTAGTGTACAGAAATTCAAGTGTGTGTGTGTGTGTGTGTGTGAGCATGTGTGTGTGTGTGTTTACTAAGTTCATTGATTAATTTTAGCATTTCGTGTGTGTGTGTGTGTGTGTGTGTGTGTGTGTGTGTGTGTGTATGTGATATCCTGCTATCTTTAAAGGGAGTTAGTTTTACTTTTTATTTTATTTTTTAATTTGGTGACATTCGTTTCTTTACTTTGCTGGATTTCTCTAGCTAGCACTTCTAGTGGCGTGCTAAGCAGCAAAGCACAGTTGGCATTCTTGTCTCATTCCTAAGTTAACAGGAAACGCTATCTGTTTTCTCTTGCTGAGGTTGAGGTTAATTATATTCTTTTAATTGAGGGTTTTTATTATATTGAGGTAGTTTCAATTCTCGAATGTTTTTTTAAAGCCAAAAATCTCATTAACTTATTTATTTAGGTATTTATTTGCTTATTTGTGCATGCACAGGTGTGTGTGCCCTAGTGCACGCTTGGAGGTTCAAGGAAGACTAGAGGAGTCTGTTCTTGTCTTCCATTGTGTGAGCTCCAGGAAATGAACTCAGGTTGTCTGGGTGGGAAGCAGGAGCTTTTGCCCGCTGAGCCACGTTCTTGGTCCTACTGAGTGTTTTTAAAATGATCAAAGGGTTTTGAAACTTATGACCAAACCTTTTTTCACAACAGTTGAGATAACCATGTGTTTCCCCTTTTATCTGTTAAAGGAAGATTATAGTGATTGTATTTTTTTTATATGCTGGACAATTCCTGCATTGTAAATTCTTCTTAAAAATGCCTTTTAATCTTTTTGTTGTTCAGTTGAACTCTGATGACAGTCGATGGATGACTGTCGGGAATATTACTCTGTGATTTTCCTGTCTTTGCTATCAGACTGAGGCTGGTTTTATAGGCTAAGCTGGGAATTTTTTTTTCTTTTCCTGTTTTTCCCCATAATTGCTAGAACAAAGAACTTTTTTTTGAGATATTTCTTGGGAATTGTTCATTTTTTATATATGTTTGATAGAATTTACCTGTGGACATGTCTGGTCCCCAGACTTTCCTGGGTGGGGATTTTCTGATTACAGATTCCGTGTCCTTTGTAGTTAGAGCCATCCTCAGAGTTTCAGACTGAGTAGTGGTGGGTTGTGTGCTTGTAGGAATTTCTCCACAGATGTGCTCAGATCTACGTTATTCAATTCATTTGCGTGTGTGGAGGCCAGAGGTTGACACTAGGTGTCCTCCCCAACTGTTCTCTGTTTTATCCTTTGACACAGGGAGACCAACCCTGGAGCCTGCTGCTGTGGTGACCACACTCACTTCTCTCCTTACTTGGGTGCTGGGGATGAAAGTTAGGTTCTTGGGCATGAGTGTGAGCATTTACCCACTGATCCCAGCTTCTCGTAGATCTGATATGTCAAACTCATTTTTGAAAGCTGCATATCATTTAAGAGTCTGACCATAGCAGGGTTTATTTATTTACCTTATGAATTTTTCTTTCATTTTCACTTTTAAAACATGCACGTGTATGTATATATACATACACACATACCTAAATATGGATATACATTTATAGATACAATCTGCTAAGTCTGTTTAGAGTTGCTTGTATGTATATGACTTCAGAGCTGACCACTTGGTATTGGATAACGAATTGTGAGTCTCATCCTTGAGGAAGACTAATTCTTCTTCCTTTAGCATTCCCTAGTTGCCTGTAGTTCTTTGTCTAGTCTTGTCTGAGCCATCTGCTTGGCCCTACTGAGTAGTGTTTGGGACCTATGAGAGTTCCCCCTTCTTTATTAGCTTGTCTATTAGTCTTGTCCTTGTTCAAGTCTTGTTCAGACAGCCATATCATGGTTGATATTCCCTGTCATTTCTAGGAGACACAGTCTCATAGCAGATTTCCTGGTCCACAGGCTCTTACAGTCTTTCTGCTCACACCTTCTTCCTCGACGTTCCCAAGACTTGGATGCAGGAGTTGTGGTGTAGATGTAGCTCTCAGGACTGGCACATGATTGCTAGTTCTCTGCATTTTGACTATAGCTTTCTGTAATGATCTTCATCTGTTGCAAAGGGAAGCGTCTTTGGTGAGGGATGAGAGCTATACTTATCTGTAGGTATAAGGATAAATATTTGGAATGCAATTAGCAATTATTCCTGTTTAGTAAAGTGTCAGTAGTAGGTTCTCCTCTGAGATTTATAACCTCCGTAGGGATAAAAACAAAACAAAATAATTGAAGAATGACTAACAGTCGATGTATGGCTGTGGCCGTAGTTCACTTGAGAGATCGCGTGTCTAGCATAGATAAGTCCTGGGTCCAATTCGCAGAGCTATATTAAACCAGTTGTAGTGGCATATACCTTTAATAGCACTCAGGAGTGGAGGTAGGAAAAGCAGAAATTCAAGATTACATATTCATCTTGGCTACATAGTAAATTTGAGGCTATCCAGGGATATGTGGGAACCTGTTTTTAAACAAACAAAACCCCAGGCATGAGATGATGTGTAGTAATGATGAAAGGTTGCATTTGCACTGTACCTTAATCCTGTACGACTGTATTTAATTTTCTTCTGTGGGCTGTTTAAGTGGTGAACGTGGAAGTGGTTGCTGCTGAGATTTAAGGGGGCAGAAGGAGGGAAGGTGCCTTCATTTCTGCCCTTATAAGGCACCTCTGGATTGGAGCAGGTGTCTAGGCAGCCCATCAGGAAGTGAGCTGTTTGCTTATGGTTTTTTTCCCCCCGTTTAGTTACACCTTCTAATTTTCTGGCTTTTGCTAGTCTTTGAATGTGTCAACTATCATCTAACTGAAATGATCCTCACTTAATTCTTCACACTCACTTTGTGTGTATGTGTGTGTCTATCAGTCTGTGTGCCACAGGGCGCATGGGGCAGTGACAGGATACCTTGGGGGAAGGAGTTCTTTTCCTTCCATTAGTGAAAGACTCAGCAATAGAACTCAGGTTGTCAGTCTTGGTCACAAGCACCTTCACCCACCGAGCCACATTGATGACCTGGTAGTATTATATCTTTCTGTCTGTCTATCTATGTATCTATGTACGTATCTGTCTGTCTGTCTATCATCTTCTATCCCCTCCAGGTCCAAGTCCAAGTTTATATTAGTTTGAAAAGCTATCTAGATTTATGACACATTTCCTGATACTTATGCTTAACTATATAAAAATGTATATGTATGTTACACAGAACACATTTGTATATAACAAATATGTGTTTTTCTATTAAGCAAGCATCTGAAACCAAAGAATATACATTAATTTTAAATATTGAGGAAAAACTTGGTAATTCTTACTTTCTGTTTGGCAACTGGGAAAAATATGGTTTTAAAATCTCCACCTGCTTAGGAGTTTGTTCTTGGGAGAGATGCCCATGTCTTTCTGTCTGTCAAGACTCTAAGTAAATGGAAATGAGTGATTTATTAGCATGTGCTATCACTGTTTTAGATCACTTGAAATCACATCTTTATCTAGTGGATAGAAAAAAGCCACATTTATGTCCTTTACTCAGTGATTCTGACTTCTATGCATCTAGTTATAAAAGCACTGGGTGAGATGAAGGACTTCTGGCTGTTGTAGTTAGTGATAGCTGTCAACAGGACACAGCCTATGATAGCCTGAAAGGGTATCTCTATCAGTTTAGCCTACAAGAGACTGTGCTGATTAGTAATTGATTGAAGGGGGCTAAGCCCACTGTGGGCAGCACCATCCCTATACAGTGGTCCTGGTCATATAAGAGAGCTAGCTAAAAGTGATCTTGCAAGTGAGCTAGAGAAAAAGGTACTAAGTTCCTGAATCCCAGGTTTCTGCCTTGACTTTCTTCAGTGATGAACAGTGACCTGGAAGTATAACTCAAACAAACTCTTTGCTCTCGACGTTTTTGGACACAGTGTTTAATAACAGCAACAAAATAAAACAAGACCGTGGCAATGCTGTAGCTTTTAATGGGATCTAACGAACACATCCCACTTCCTAACAAGGTATAAGAAGAAGAATATAGAAAACGGGGCTGATGAGGTAGCTCCGTGGGTAAAGGCTCTTGCCTCTAAGCCTGATGAGCCGAGTTCAGTCCTCAGAACCATAAGGTGAAAGGAGAGACTGCATCTGAGCTCTACTTACAGGACTCACTAGCCACACAAAATAGGTAAATGTATAGAATCAAACTCAGAAATCTTTTATATGAATGCCCATGAAGTATCTATTATATTCACACTAAATAAAAAGAAGCAAATTTTGATATGCCAACAGATATAATTTATTATTTTTGATAAATTAGCCTTCTTTTATAAGAGTGGTTTACAGAACAGTGAAAAGAAGAATAAAAGGTATGTTAGCATAGAAGATTCTTCCATGGCCTTGACAGCGCCAAGCCTTGGAACAAAAGGGACAATCCCAAGGTAAGTTGATTTTCTCATTTGGGGATCAAATTTGCATTTTGTTGTTTTCATAGACGATATCAAAGCCTTTCCAGTATTAGATGAAAAAAAATGTTTTGCGAAGTCAAGTATTTGTGCCCCCAAACACAAGCCATATCAAAGTTCAAGAACGTGGTAGTGGCCCAGGAGTTGAAAGCTCTGATCCTTTGGGGATCCTCTGGGTCTTAACAGGTAGGCTCACAGCAGTTAGACTCAGAGCAGCTAGGTGGGCAGCAGTAGCAGCAGCAGGCTGGGCGGCAGCAGGACTGTCCACAGTAGGATGGGCGGCAGCAGGAGGCCTGGGCGTGGTGCAGCTGGCAGCAGGTTGGGGGTGTGCAGCTCGCCACACAGCAGGGGGGCAGGCAGGTGCCCTCCACTCGGCAGTCAGGGCGGCACCATCTAACACGGCAGCTCACGGCTCCACTGCCACCCTCCTGGCCACTGCCAGTGCCACAGCAGCTGGGCTGGCAACAGCTGGTCTGGGAGCAGCTGGGTTGGCAGCAACTGGATTGGCAGCAGCTGGGCTGGCAGCAGCTGGACTGGCAGCAGCTAGGCTGGCAGCAACTGGACTGGCAGCAGCTGGGTTGGCAACAACTGGGCTGGCAGCAGCTGGGCTGGCAGCAGCTGGGCTGGCAGCAGCTGGAGCCACAGGTGCCACCAGTGGAGCAGGTGGGAAAGCCACAGAAGCTAGTAGCGCAACAGGCCATGGTGTCAGGAGTTGCTGTGCTGAAGGTTCGTTTGCTTAGAGAAGTTTTTTGAATTTGGGTAGTGACTGCCACTCCAGTCCTTTTATAATCCTTGGCTGGCTGCTGCTTCCCTAATTTCCAAAGTGTCTTCCTTGTTTATGTTTATGTAATTTTCCTCTGAACGATAATTGTTTGTTCCCGAGTTACTTGTTCAGACTTCTGAAAGCCCGTAAAAAGTTGATTTTATTTGGTGTTGACTACGGTGAAGTCGTCATTAGCGTTCACTGGAAACATGGGCCTGGATCACCCATATTCGCTATAATTTTCATACTGCCAACAACTAATTGACTAATGCTGCTCCTATTTAAGGAGAGTCAAAAATTACTCAGTGTTGACCCTTGTAATTGCATCTTGAATCTCACACGGGAGTTCAATAACTTTGTCTATTTCCTTTGGCTGGGAAGCAAAGGTGGGTTCAGCTGGACAGAAAAGACACACCTGGAAAATGTCAATAGTTCATTATCACCGATGATTATTGGGCACTCATCATGAACCTACACAAGTGTCTATGTCTTGTATCAATCCACTTCATTTTCACAGCAATCCTTCAGGGGTGGGCTCTACTGCTGCTGTCTAACACAGGGGAAGAAACTGAGCCATTAGCCAATTAGCTTAACGTTTTGGTGGGACTCCGAGCAGCAGGAGTGGGGGTGTCTCTGACTCTTTTGCTTGCCCTCGAGACCCTTTTCCTGCTATTGGGTTGCCTTGCCTAGCCCTGATGTGAAGCTTTGTGCCTAGTCTTACTGTAGCTTGTTATACCACCATCTTCGGTTGATATTCCTGGGAGGCCCACTATTCCTGAAGGGAAATAAAGGAAGTATGGATCTAGGGGAAAGGGAAGCTGGGGGGCACTGGAAGGAGTGGAAGAAGGGGAAACTGTGTTAGAGAAGAAAAAAAGAAACAAACAAACATAGACGGTTCTCAAAGCCATAAAAACATAAGTGGTGAATCTGAAGTCTGAACATCTACCATCTGATTGCAGATAAAACTTAGCCTTCTCTCTCTCTCTCTCTCTCTCTCTCTCTCTCTCTCTCTCTCTCTCTCTCTGTGTGTGTGTGTGTGTGTGTGCATGTGTGTCTGCATGAGTGAATGTATGCATGTACCATGGAGCTCCTGTGGAGGTCAGAAGACAACTCCATGAGTGGGTCCTCACCTTCTATCTTGTTTGGAACAAGGTCTCTTGTTCTGCAGTGTCTGGGCCAAGCTAGGTGGCCTGCAGACTTCTGGGGGTTCTCTTGTCCCCAGTTCCCATCTCTCCATAGAAATTTTGAGATTACAGGCACACGGGGCTTTTATGTGGATTCTGCAGAGTCAAACTTAAGTCCTTCCACTTGTGTGGTGAGCCCTTTACCCACTGAACTATACCCCCGCCCCAGCTTCTTTGGTTAGGTACTTTTTTACTCTAAGCGCTGGCAATGTGCAGGTGTCCTGATAACAATCTTGGGGACCATTTAATTCACGCTGAAATTCAAAATCAGCAGGATGCTTGGTACTAAAGATACTGATCTTGGGTGTTTAAGATGTTGCACTGCCTTGTTGATAAAAGCCCTGGAGATAATGTCATTGTGCACGGCATTATTGTTTCTGGACTTTTCTACTTGGCACCGTTTTTAACAGTATGAGATTTAAGTCAACTTTCATGATTATGGACTTAGGTAATTACTAAGAACAAGACACGATGCTCAAGGTGAGCTGGCTCAGGAGATAAAAGAGCACTCTACCAAGCTTGATGACCTGAGTTTGATCCCTGGTACCCATGTGGTGGGAGGAGGGACCAACACCTTCTACCTGACCTCTGCACCCATGGCTGCACATGCAACCAATTTAGTAAAAAAGTTGAAAACCTGTTACTCAAAATTTGACAGCTCCCCTCTGTCACAAGGTGAAGCTGAGTTTAAACATCTCCTGACCAGCCTGAAATAAATCAGGAACATGGAGGTAACCGGACTTCTTTTTTTCTACCACTAGAGTCTGTTTCTTCTGTATTGATTTTCATGGAAATATTAAAAAATATTCACGATGCTTTTCTTTGTAGATTTTCTATCCTTTTTGGATACAAGAACTTGCATCTGTGGTCTAAAGGGAAATGCATGTGTCTGGACAATGATGTCATAAACATTATCCTTCTTATTCTCTTTAGCTTCCACTACGTCATCTTGGAGGGTGCAGACCACATCATTACAACAAGAACAAGGGACTTTGCCCTAGGCAAGGATGCTGTACTCATGTGGCTGGTGCATCAACCACCACACTTCAGAGACCTAAAATGGTATTAGGTCAGACTGGCTTAGAGTACTGTTGAAATGACCATGAAGAAAGCCAGAGAAATCTCCAGAACCAGGACTATGCTATCTTAAACAGAAACTGCTTAGAACATCCTTGCCTAGGGCATCTATGCTGCTGTGGATTGTAATCCATCCCAGTGACCTCAACTGGGCAACAGAAAAGCCTCAATGACTTCCTCTCACCCCAACTCTCTAGCCTTAATCAAGTAATAAGGTCTCCTTGAGTTTTTCAAACACCAACCTATATCCTTTTGATGCCTCTGAGTTAATGTTCTTCTAAGTGAAAGATGTTGCAACTCTTAACCCTTTAGTCTCGTTGGGAGTCAAGAGACATATATGGATCTGGGATAGTGACCATGTTATAAGCCCAGCAAGTACAGATGTACAAGTTGTTTCCGGATGTGGAGCTGTGTTCATACAGAAGAAGGAACATATTTCTTCACGCCCAATGTACTGTAGGTCTGATAAACTGTGTTCTTTGGGTATGCTGATGTCAAGGTGGTGTTTTTCTGATTGTTATAAAGTTGTACTAGAGGGGTCTCACTCATAAATTGAGGGAAAACTCATATAATGTGAAAAAACCATTTAAATACACAATAAAGTGACATTTGGTGCATTTTGTGCATGCGTGTGTTGTATGGCACCTGTGCACATAAGCAGGTGGGCACACATTCCTAGGCATGTGCATACGTGGGAGGCAGTTGGTGATATGAGGACTCTTCCTTTATTCTCTATCTTCCTCCTCCTCACCTTCCGCTCCTTCCCCTCCTCCTTCCCCCCTCCTCCTTTTCTTCTCCTACATGAATTTATTATTATTAGTGTGGGTGTGGGTGTGTACACATGTTATGTAGGTGCATGTAGTGGAGAGAACACTGTCGTGGAGTCTGTTCTTTCCTTCTGTCTCTACATGGGTTCTGAGGATATCACTCAGATGGCCAGATTTTCATGACACCGAACCATCTTTTCTTTTCTTTTTTTTTTTCGGAGCTGGGGACCGAACCCAGGGCCTTGCGCTTGCTAGGCAAGTGCTCTACCACTGAGCTAAATCCCCAACCCCGACACCGAACCATCTTGATGGATCCTCCATTTTTATTGCCTGAGACAAGATCTCTCAGTGAAACTGAAGCTCCCCATGCTGACTAGGCTGGAGACCAGAATGCCTCTGGAGACCAGAGACAGAATCCTCCTGTCTCAACTCCCTCAGTGCTGGGCTTACCAGTAGGCCTAGCTATGCCTGTTTTTTCATGTGGGTGCTGGGGATTTGAACTCAGGTCCTCTTCCTTCTACAGCAAACACTCTCACCAACTGTGCTATCTTCTAGGCCTCACGGTGCACTTCATGTCTGATGTCGAAAGTGATTTTTGTTACCTCAGAAGAACACCCTTTAACCTTTAAGCAATCCCTTGCGGTGCCCTACTAATCATGACCTGTAGTTCATCTTGTTGATTCTATGACTAAAGATTTTTATCCCATGGAACAGAAGCTCCATGATGTATCTTCTGTTTCAGGCTTGCTTTGTTCTAGAAGACTCTTTGGAGATTAGGGAAAGAATGGTGACAGGATGTGACCAAGATTCTGTATTCTGCCTCACGGGACTTGAGAGGATTGTATAGGTTCAAAAATGCAGATTGGTAGACTGATACTTCCTTTCATCATTTTCCAAAGTACATATCTACGAACGCTAGTTACAAGATGTTAACTAGATAAGAGCAGCAAACGTCCTGGCTTACTCAGTTCGAGCCTAATGGCTAGAAATGGTCTTCTTGCAAGACAACATGGCCTTGTTAATGTTCTAAAGCAACTTCTTAGAAAATCTTCAAGATGACAGTGGTCCTAGTTTGATTTGTTGTTACTACGAGAAAACATTTCGACCAAGAACAATGTATGGAAGGAAAAGAGTTTTATTTCAGTTTCTGCTTCTAAGTCACCATTCAGCACTGTAGGGAGTCAGGGCAGGAACCGAAGCAGAAATCATGGAGGGATAAAACAAGTTTGCTCATGGCTAGATCCTTGGCTTAGCCTTAGCTAGCTTTATTTTTTTCTGGTCTTGGCTATTACTTTTTATTTAAGTATTTTTAGCTTGAAAATTTTCATATATGAGCATTGGAGTATTATATTAACATCATTTCTACCCACTGTCCCCTCATGCCCCGACTCCCTCTCAAATTCATAATTATAAATAATATTTAAAATATTAAAAATAATATATCTCTTCCTGAGTTGTGTCTCTTTTGTGTTGCTGATATGCACTTGGGATTAGATGACACATCAGGGAGCTGTCACCCTAGAGAAAACTGATTCTGTTTCTGTAAGGAGCCACTGATAGCCTATTATAGCTCTTCATCTAGGGGTGAGAGGTTGAGAAATTACCCCTATCTAGAGCCAATATCCATCATATACAAATAACTCTAAAGAACAACCAAGAAATCAAAGGAAGCCATTAAAATGGACTACAGATCTGAACAGAGATAAGATTCTTGAGAATAGAATTAAAGTTGGCTAAGAAATACTTATGAAAGTATGAAACATCGGTAGAAATTAGGGACATGCAAATTAAACCTACTTTTGTCTTCGTCTCACCCCACTCAGAATGGCTAAGATCAAGAAAACAACTGACAAGTGCTGGTGAGGATGAAGGGGAAAGGGATCCTTCATATGTTTTTGGTGGGATTTCCACCTGGTTTGGCTTGCATTTTTACACAGCTGTCTAGGGGTGGTAGTGCCCGCAGTGGGCTTAATCCTCTTACATCAATCAACAATCAAGGGAGTTCTTTGGACATGTGTCCACAGGCCAATTGGAGTAAGCCATTTCCTCAGGTGAGCTTCCCTCTTCCTAGGTGTCTCTAGATTGCACGAAGCTGACACTACAGGCTAACCAGGCCAGCAATAAAGCTTCGAATACCATTGGATCACTGAGTACCTTTCCTTTGTGGATGTGTGAGCATAAAGGCCGCATGCTATGGTTTACTCGATGATCTACACATCGCTCCATGAAAGGGATGTAGCTCAGTTTCAGATGAGAAATAGTTGCCTAGGCAAGTGAAGTGACTTACTCCAGGAGTCATGGATCATCGTAGCCATGGCTAGAAACATCTTACGCTGTTACTTTGCCAGCCAGCGTTTATGGTCTTTCGTTCTACATTACACCTTAGTATCCCTTTGATGCTCGCAACAATCATCTGTAGACTCACGTTTGAGTGACTAGAGAGGCTTGACAATGCCTTGGACATCAAAATGACTCAAACGTCCTCTTTGTAAAACTTTGGAACACAGGGGCCAGGTGAGTGTCTTAATTATTGTGTTTTCTTAGTGATATATTTGGTTGCAGAAATAATGAGCCATTTAGGGGAAATCAAAGAGAGAATTATTAAAAGAACAACCACATTTAAAGGGTAAGGAACTGCAGTGGCTTATTGAGATTTTGAAAAATTCCAAATTATTAAAATATTCCAAAAAAAGGAAAGCATTGACAATAACTTTTTAATCATTGAAGAGACCAAATGCATTTTATTAAATACAAATCCCAGTTGGCTATTGAAGTAGTTCTGGTAAAATTTATAGTAATGTTTTACCCATCCCTCTCCACAGTGTGGGCCTTTTGTTGGAGTTCAAGTCAACGAAGTTGGCTCTTCCACCCCAAATGAATTTACCTCCTGCGAAATTACGTAGCTGTTACAATAGCTGAGTTATCAATTCTGAAATTTAGAAGACTTTTTTTAGGCTTCTAGTTGGATCATTTTGAAGTGTCATCTTCCTAAGATTCTTGTCAGAAGGCTTTCAACAGCTGGGCTCGGAGCAGCTGGGCTGGCAGCAGTAGCAGCAGCAGGCTGGACGGCAGCAGGACTGTCCACAGTAGGATGGACGGCAGCAGGAGGCCTGGGCATGGTGCAGCTGGCAGCAGGTTGGGGGTATACAGCTCGCCACACAGCAGGGGGGCAGGGAGGTGCCCTCCACACGGCAGTCAGGGCGGCACCATCTAACACGGCAGTTCACGGCTCCACTGCCACTCCCCTGGCCATAGCCAATGCCACCCCCGATGCCAGAGCCTGTCTCGCAGCAGCTTGGCTGGAAGCAGCTGGTCTCACAACAGCTGGGCTGGCAGCAGCTGGAGCCACAGGTGCCACCAGTGGAGCAGGTGGGAAAGCCACAGAAGCTAGTAGAGCAGCAGGCCATGGTGTCAGGCGTTGGGTTGAGAGCAGTGTAGTTGAGAGGAGTTTCTGAATTCTGCCTGCCTATCCCACCCAGCGCCTTTTATATGCCTTGGCCAGTCCCTCTGCGACAGGTAACATTTTTATCTTGTTACTCTTAAAACCAGACTTTCTGGGCCCCTGAGTTACTTCAAACATATCTGTAAATGGGTGTGTCCTTGTGGCTCAGCTAATGCTCATCACACATGTTCACCTGAGGTAGACGTGTTAAATGTCTTAACCAAACAGAGTCGTGATTTCCACTTGAGTCTTAGCCTCAGTCTTGTGTTTGTGGTCACAGCGCCTGACCAGGTGACTCTCACCACAATAGTTATGGGGACATACTCACCAAATCTCAAGTATGCAGGAAAGACTTGTTGACCTTGGGTTGTCCTTCAAGAAGACTGTCTTTATGATTCTAGTTTTATTTTATTGGTAAGATCACAGTTTTTGGATCGTTGCACAGAAGTGATACATTAGACACGAACAGGTGTTCTCAGATCCCTCCAGATCTGTCTATCTATCTATCTATCTATCTATCTATCTATCTATCTATCTATCTATCTATCTATCTATGTATCCATCCATCTATTTATCTATCATCTATCTATCTATCTATCTATCTACATATGTATATTTGTATATATATATTTATTTATTCTTCTATACTTAGGTCATTAATATTTGAGAAAACATTTGTCACTCAGGAGGGTGTATGGAACAAATCCTGTTGCACTCAATTTAAAGAAGAGGCTAAAATTTATAATTAGTAAGTGGGGATAAACACTCACAAAACCTTCAAGTGAAATTTATACTTCTTTATGAGAGTTAAAAATTAATGCTACGTGGATTATCTGGACAGTGTCCCTCAAAGTCTGGGTTTGATTTCAACTTATTGTCATTTTACGTTATTGCACTTCGTGCCCTGGCAGAGAGGGCACTGCATTCAAGAGGACAACAGGTCAGTTTATAAAGAGGAGTGAAGGAGACAAAAGGAATTAGGAAATACTAATTTTTCCTGCTTCATAATGTTTGTAAGGGAGATTGAAAGTGGTTTACCAATATGTAGTAGTAGTTACAAATGCAAAAACCTTAATCTTAGCAAACAAAAGGTTAAATAATTCTTGGTAGCCAACAGAAGGCAATGTGTATTTATTTCTGCTCAGTGTTTAGGGTTCCGTGAGGGGACATGAAAAACACAGTGATCAAAACGTCATTTTTGCTGCCTGTGGTGATTTTGCTGACCCTGCACATGTGGACGGAAACACAAAGCTGGCTTTTAGGAGATGGGGAAACTGTTCCAGTGTTAAGACAACACTGGAATAGTATGAATGCCAGCTTCAGAGACGATGAATGCTGTCTGGTAGCCATGACTATAGGCATGAAGTTGAAAATGGTTACATGTAACCACTGGATAATGCAAAGAAAAACTAAGTCATCTGTGGACCACTTCATATTTTAGGTGCAGAAAGCAGTATACTTTCAGTAGACGTATCACAAGACGGCTTTGTTTTACTATGCACAGAACGCTGAAGGGTTATGAAGAAAGAGTAGATTCATTTGTCTCATTTTTGCTCCAGTGCACAAAGCAGTTAGGTCTCAATGGAGTTAATTTAAAAATTGAATTAAATACAGAGCCATTCATTCACAAAAATCCTAGACTGGAACACTGGTGTGCTTGTAGAAGTGACTTCTCATTTCCCTCAGCATCAGCTGTTGGGAGAACACCGTGATCTGGGATCAGATAAATCTGCAGAGGTTAAACGAACACCTGTACCCACATAGGGAAGAGCTGGCTTTGAAAGCCTCCTCTCCTGCCCCCAGCCAGTTCTTTTTATTGTCTACCCTGCTGCTTTCTGGGTTCGGTGAGTATCAGTACAACTCTCTTGTGTATTGCCTTTATCTTAAATAGGTTTCAGCAGTTCAAAAATATAAATATGAGGTGTTGGGCAAGATAAGCAATGGAATAATAATTCGAACACACAGCAAAGACGTATAAATATGTTATAACCCCTTCAAGAATTTTTAGCCCAGAATTGAAATAAGTCATATTTACTTTCTAGTTGCTTCTTGTTTCCCACCTTGAATTTAATGGACCTTCTGGGTTTCTGTGTTTGTCATTTTTATTGTGGATTCCTCTGTGCGTGTGTGTATGTGTGTGTGTGTGTGTGTGTGTACATGCCTGTGTGTGTGTGCACACGTGTGTGTGTGTGTGTATGTGTGAGTACACACATATGTTCAGGTTTTTGTGTGTACACATGCATGTGGGAGCCAAAAATCAACCTTGAGTGTCATCCTCAGAAGCTATATTTTATTTTATTTTATTTTATTTTTACTTTTTAGATAGAGTCTATCATGCGAACCTGGGCATGGCTGATTAAGTTGTGTCTACCCTCTGTACTGGGGAATTACAAGCCTATACTGCCATGTCTGGCTTCCTCCATGGGTCCTGGGATTTGAACTTCTTCCCTCATTCTTGTATGGCAAGCACTTTGCTGAGTGAGTCATCTCCCTTTTGTCGTCATAAGAAACGTCATAGACTATCCCAGCCTCGACCTCTCATGCCATGTATGGACCCAAGGCTTTAAACAGCTCCTTAGAGCTTATGGATGGATAGGGAAAGCACATTAATTCTCTAAATTGTTCTTCCTCTCTTGCTCTTTATATGTCCAGTGCTGTAGCCAAAATGTATAGATGGCCCTTGAGGTACTTCCCTCCCTCCATACCTCTGGCCATTCTGTTCCCATGGATGAGAACACCACTTTCCTTCTAGTCTGGGCAACAAGATTTTAACTCATATAAGATATTAGCATTTCTCAGACTTCCTTATTCTTTCTAAACAATAGTAACACCTTTGCAGATCCCATACGATATGTGTACTTCTATTTCTCATATTCTTCTATTTAATGTATCAAGGTAGATATGACTCATCTCCCCAGAGGCTTTTAGTGAAAGAAACATGTTGAGCTGGAGAGACGGCTCAGTGGTTAAGGGCCAGTGCTCTTAAGCACTTCCAGAAGACCTGGTTTCAATTCCCAACACTAACAGAGCAGTTCACCTCTATCTGTAATTCCAGTTCTGGGGAATCCCATGCTCTTTTATGACTTCTGGAAGGACCAGGAAAACACACAGAGGCTAAACACCCAAACATATGAAATCAAATAGTAAAAATAAATAAATGGGCATATTAAAATTTTTCTTTATGATTATTACACGTATAGACACATTTAAATACATAAGTGCAGCTTAATGTTTTTCTCATGTATATGGCTTAGAGTTGACCACTTGATATCGGATAACCAATTAGGGGTCTCATCCATGGGGGAGATTCATCCTTCCTCTCTCCGTAGTCATTAATTTCATACAGCCTTTCAATTACGGGTGGGGCCTTGAGTGATTTTTTTTTGAGGGAAAATCTTTAAAACCTCAATCGAATGTTTTTCATAGTCTGTGCGGTCTGGGACTTGCAGGTGGTAAGCAATTAGCATCTTGAGGCGTAATTAAGAGAGGAGCATGAATAAGCAGACTTCCCTCTGCTGGTAGGTCGTCCATAATCCAGTGCATGGCTCTACACGCACACAAACAACGCAGCACTAATTTGACTCAGTGGGCTAACAGCGAAGGGGTATGAAGCCGTGAGAGGGTTGCAGTTGGTGGGGAGGGGAGGAAGGTCTGGAAGGGGTTGAAGGGGGAGCATGGAAGACAGATGTGATCAACATAAATTGAGCATGTGTAACAAATCCTCAAAGAATAAATGCAAAATATTTTAAAAGGTACAAGTAAGAACGATCAAAGCAATGGTTGGTGAGGCCCAAGAAGAGAAATTTATTTTAAAATAAGCATGTTTCAAGACTTTAGACCCAAGATAGAAAGCAGGGCACAGACAGCTATAAAGACTTGTACAAGTTTTCCGGGCCTCTATTCACAAGCTGGTTGATTCAGGGGTATTGGTGGCTTGAGGGAGGAGTTTACACAGAGAAACTGGAACATGACGACTTTCTGAAGGATGGCTCTTGCCCCAGGTGCTCAGCTCACTGCTCAGCAGCAGGTGTTGCAGGGGGAGGTCCTGCAGGTGGTGCGACAGGGAGCAGGCTGGCAGCAGGGGGGCCTGCAGCAGGGAGCCTGCACTGAGATGGGCTGGCAGCAGGTGGAGGCCCAGCAGCAGGGTCTGCAGACCACAGCTGTGCAAGAGCTGGGGCAGCAGGTGATGGGGCGACAGCAGCCCTGCTGCAGGCTGCAGGGGTCACAGCAGATGGGGCGGCGGCAGGGCTCACAGATGGGCCTAGTGTAGTGGGGCACACAGGTCACAGGGCGACACACAGTGGTCTGGCAGGACACTGGGCGGCAGCAGCAGGGGTCCCTGCAGCAGCAGGGCTGGCAGCAACCTCCACAGCTCTGGGAGGAGAAGGATCCACAGCAGGAGCCGGTCATGGTGGTGTCTGGGCTGGAGTGAGGCTGAGAGGTGAAGAGTGGTTGGGGGTTCTCAGGTGTGATGTCTCCTCTGGGTCGGGTCCCTTTATATACCTGGACAGTGCTGATGACCCCTCTTGTTTATCTTTCGACTAATTAATCCAATGTCTGTTTGACTAATGGTTGAGTCATTGGTTTCCCTCATTAAA